>NW_014333243.1:0-98701 GCF_000341935.2 Cephus cinctus | reverse complement strand
AAAAAAAAAAAAAAAAAAAAAAAGGAGGTTAAATAAGAATCATGAAAAATATGCCCCTTGGAGGAGTCTTAAAAATATTTAATTTGTCAGAGGGCAAATAATTGGCACGATTAGTCACGCTGCTTAATAAACGTAACGGAGAGAAAGATCCAATATTACATAAAGGGAGCGAAGTCCGTACCGCGTAGGCTTTACCTTTATAAGCGGACGTAGCTGCCCGGTAGATCGGCTTACCTTAATAAGCATAGGTCGAGTGTTATACGGAGACCCACTAGGGAGAGCCAGCTCCTTCTCCTCGAGGGTGTTCTCCGTGTAGACGGTGCCTACGGCGAGCTTGGGGCGTTTCCATGACGCTCGCTGTGCTCGTGAGCGAGCCGATGAAAAAACGCGCGGAGATGTAATGAAACATTCTTAGCTTTTATTGGCATCGGTAAAAGTAGGTACATTGATTTGAGTGAGAGTCGCTCAGGTTAAGGGGTACCCGTTATATCTCTATTTATATAGGAATTGATATACCCGTAGGTATGTCGAGAGGATTTATTTCCATGGACACGTTACATCGTAAAAGATATATTACCATGGGAAATGACATTACGAGAATCGATCGGGAAATAAAGGAATATATTTTTCACGTGGCCCGTATGGTACGTAAATACTAATTGCGGATAACGAAAGGTGGCAAACGATCTTTCGGTATCCGTGATGCTTGCGCATGAATTTTATATAATCTCTTGGAATTTTTTTTCTCTTTAATCTTTATTATCATTATCATCGCCCTCGTCGTCATTTATTTACAAAATGCTGTTGTTTTTTTTCCCCCCCACTTTTCTTCGTAATAATCTCTACATTTTTATTCTGCCTCTTTTTTTTTGTCTTTTTGTTCACCCTCACACGCTACTCGCTATCGATCATATACTTTTTATCATTATATTAATATTAATAATGTTCATTCTCTAACGTTACGTAGATTTATATATATAACATCGCCTCGAAACCTTAGAAATTCGTTGGCACGATGAGAACAACGTAACCCTAACCTATATACCGTCTCCAGTTGGTGACCGTATTTTTGTTTGTAGGTATTATTTACATATTTCCTGTGGGTGTGCGCGCGTTTTCTTTTTACCCCCCTCTCTCTCTCTCTCGCTCAATATCCACTCCTCTCACTCCCACTCTCGTTATCCTTCCATGATTATACTCTCGCTATCACAGAGCGCGAGTCTTTCTTTCTTTCCGATGTCCATCGGGCTTGTAAGCGTGATGCAATCCACGTGTAAATTCACGTGGATTGTAACACGTTCGTCATCCCTCTCAATCCCGACGAACATCCCTTAAAATGTTTATCCAGGCAAGAAAATATAAATCCGAGTTCGATCGACTCGATCTTACAATATACAGGGTTACTCAAGAACATTGGCACCAACTGAAATTAACACGTCTATTTTCCATCTTCGCGACGGAGTCTCCCTCGGCTGATGCACTCATCTTGTCTATCCCTGTATACCTACTGTATACGCGGCTTTTCCTGTCCTATAAATATGTACAGGTTAGACCTACTGTATCTTCGTTTCTATGACTCCGATTGGATCGCACGATTGTTTTTATTTATTGACACGCAGCCGATCGATTTTTCTTTACACATTCGATTTTCATGCGATTTCTGTAAATTCGCGAGTTCCTTCCTTTCGGAGCTCAATCGGAAACGCAAAGGAGACCGAAACCTCCTTTTTCGTATGTCGTGATAAATTTTTTTAGACTTTACACACATTTCTACCCTACGCCATTGGCTCGCTATTAATTATCGTAAACTGATTTTCGCGTATTTTCAATTTTACCGCCATTTCGCGGCACCCGTTGCCTCTAGATTCACGGACAAAGCTTGTCCCGCGATTAGGAATTTTTATCGGCTACGTTGAATACTTGCGTTGATCATAGGACAAATAAAAAAAAAAGTTGAATATTTGCATCATCCATCATAGGATAAATAAAAACCACTCGCGAGAAAAACTCAGCGAATTCAGGACTAAATCTAGTTAAACCGCTAAAATTCTATTTACAGTTTCCGGTTGAGCTTGCCGATGCGCCACGATAAAATTTCATACCAAGCACGTCTATATCGACGAGACACGTCAGTGGCATAATAAAAAGTACTTCGTCCCAGATAAAAAACATTTTTTCCCAGCAAATTAACCGTAAGACAATTTAACTGTTACGTAACAAGCACAACGATACGTAACAATAATTACGCGATACTTCAACGAACAAAGTATTTCAAGACAGTCTGTGAAATCGGTTATATAAAAAAAAAAAAAAAAACATACATTTACATTTTTCTCTTAACACGTATGAAATAACAATTATACGTGGCCGTGTCGCAATTTTACAGATCGTCCTTAATGTATACGTATACGCGTTCCCGTAGCGCTATCGCGTACGCAATATCTTTGGTGCACCGTGGTACCGCCGCCAATGAAAATCCACAGGAGGAGAAACGCAAGAACCTCCGCGGACAAAACGTAAGCCGATTTCCAGCGACGTGAATCCTCGAGCGTACGATAGGCCCTAAGGGCTGTCATCGGGTATGGCGTACCAGGCAGCCGGATCCGCGGCGAGGGCCCATGGGCCGGCGACGGAGGGATTGGCGTAGGCCGCGGCCCCCGCCGCGGATGGCGCGCACTACCAAGCCCTACCCTGTAGCGGAAGGTAAGCGCCGCATTGGGGTTGCTGCTGTTGCTGCATGCCCTGCTGAGCCCCGGTCCTGGTATAGGAGCAATGCTGAAGGCTCTGGCTGGAGGTCATCACGTGGCTGACACCAACGACGGAGTGATGCGAGACCGCAGCGGCGTGATGGGAACCATGAGGACTGGATGCTGCGGTCATATGGGGTGCTGGACTAGCGAGGGCTGCACTTGGACCACCGCGACTGCCCTCGTTGCCGCCACCCCCGCCACTGCCGCAAGGCTTGCCATCCTTCACCAGTACCGGTACTGCCACGCGTCTTGGTGAGCTCGCACTCTGTAAGACAGCAACAAAAAATTTCATAATTATCACGGAATTTTTTAATTACAAAAAATTTTTTCATCCTACTACAGATATATTACGACCTTTTCTAATCTCCGTATTCTCATACTCCGTACGGTAGGACGTGAAGATGAACTCTAGCACGTTATACGTGGGAGAGTCCAGAATCAACAGTGTACCTGGTAAACAGGTTCCTATAAGGGCACAGGGTATATGTACGTACCTACGTGAGCCGTATGATGTAGATACCTGGAGGAACTACTCCTAAGGAGTTGGAAATAAATATATGTGGCTACCGTCGGCCACGTTCTTGTTCTACCAACATGCACTTTTTCGTTACTCCTTTTGCCGTGGATTTTTAGTGCGTATGTTATATATATGGTTTATATATATATATATACACATATAACGATGATATATATATATATATATATATATGCGACTCCCTGGTCGTAGCCGGTATGCCAAACAGAAGCCGAGCAAACCGAGTATACCTGCCGGGTCGACCACTCAGCTGTATCAACATGGAGTACACGACATTCCTCTTCGATCTCTTCACCGGTGCGTTTTTAATAATAACCAACTCGAAAGCAAGCCGGGACTCATAGGTACCGATCGTCGGCTCTATTCGGATAAGCGGATCGCGTGATCCTATGATCGGGGGTACGGAGCTTCGGTGAAAGATTCTAATGGTCAATAATAATGCATCCTGTCAATATCCATACGCAATGGTAAGGTTGTATGTCCATAATGGTGTAAAATCTAGTTCTTATTTGACCGTACAGTACAGATCAGTAAAGGTAAGACTGATCGGAGGGAAGAAACAAACGGCGTGGAGTTGCGCTAAGCTTGGCCTAGGAGTAAGTGCAGGCATGCGGTGCACTTCAGGATGACAAGGCGATGATTGCGCTAAACGCATGACAAGCAGAAGCCCGCGCGCGCGTCACGCGTCACGCCACTTTAGCCACTTGAACGCGCGTTAAACGATTTCCGGCGAAAATGGCCACGATGGAGTATGTGTTTATGGGCCGGGGACCGGGGACGCCTGTCGCGAGATTGCAAAATCGACGGAGAGGACGTGCATGGGTGTTGGACATACAGAAAGTGACATTACCGACGGAGAGAGATAGGAGCACGATCTTGATAGAGGCTCGAACCCGATTTGTAGGTTAGGTCGAAGCGACGGTAAGGGATTTTTGTCTCTATGTTCCGTTGAACATTTCTTCTTTTCTTTTTCAAGAAAAGTAACGTCTCTCGGACGGATGATGTAATTACAGCGATACCGGTGCGGTTAGCCGGCTGAAGTAGGTACCCGAGTAAAACAGTTATCATGAAAATTGATGTAATTAACTAAAAGCGTTCTTTGAGCCAGAGGAAGGAACCCTGGACAAAGAAGAGCGGAGATATTAAAAGATTCTTTCTCGGTATTTCTCATCCCTCCTTTACAGGTATACACCTCATTCCTCCTTCACTCTTCACTTTCTCCCGATCTCCTTCCTCCCGGATTCTCCGGAACCGCCAAAAGAATTAAATGCTTTTACAGGGAGCGTCGCTTACCATCGTCACTTGGCCCAAGGTATACGGCCTTTTGAAATCTGACCGTGAAAACATCGACAAGAATTTAATGACATTCGAGTACCGATCTTATCAGCCTTATTCACCCGCAAATAAAATGACGATTCGACGTAATTAGGTAAAATTTAATGTTATGAAAATCCAGAAATTTTCAGGTAATTTCGCAGTCTCTTTCGAACGTCAAATTACAGGCGAAATCCAAAAGGGATATCTACGTAAAGAAACGGGATAGGAATCGGTCTATTGGCACCCTCGACACTCGCCAGGTGCTGGGGATGACTGTACCTCTCGGCAAGATGGCGACCGGCCCTCGAGAGGCCGTTTCCGCGCTCCCCTGCAAGCTCCCGCTCGCTCGTTCGTTCGTTCGCTCGGGCACTTGAGATTTTTTACCGCCACGAGGGGGAAAATGGAATAAAACGAAAAAGGGAAAAATCTGAGCACGGTTGCTGCTGCCGCTCTTCGCTGCATGCCTCCCTGGCTGGCTGGCTGGCTGGCTGGCTGACTGTCTACCTAGATGTGCCTAGCTCGAATGGTTCGCTGGCTGACTGGATGCTTGGGTTGGTAGTCGGTAGACTTTTCTCCAAGCCGCGCGATATTTAAACGTGATATAAAGATGGACGCGTGTATGCCTCTCCGAGTATCTACCTATACGTACCTAATATATATATATATATACCCTCTTCTGCCGTAGAAAAGCCCAGTACTCGTAAATCGTTCCCGGGCACCGCTCATACGTGTAATGACGATCCATGGGCATTCGGGTCAATGATTTCACTAAAACTTTGAACGCGTCGCCTCTACCTAACCTCTTTACCAGCCACTTCGTCCCAAGCTACCGTCGTACCCATAATGCATCAAGATACCCACTCCGGTTATTTGGTATAGCGTGAAAAACGTTTAATGCTCGACAATGATTCAGCTATAGCAAAACGTCGTATCTTATGCCCGATACGTAACGAGCTACGTATATACCTGCCTCCGTTCAGCCAAGTAACCTACCTAGAGGTATGTCTGTTTGGTACAACGTTATTTCGTACCAGTCAATGTACAATGAGAACCAGCCCAGAGCCAGGATCCCGATCGCACGTATCAACGAACCCGATCAAGATTAAAACGAAGACACGTAAACAAAGCGTGCCAAACGGAATTGAAATTGAGCCGCAAAACGGAGGCCACCCGCCCCGTCGGGCTCGAAGTAACGAGAAAATTATGGGGGGACTGCCGCTACGCGCTAGTTCGCCCCAAGGGAACGTAGATCGGGCCGTAGATACTTTTCAGCCCCATTAAAGTTCTATGGTGTTTACGAGCTGCTTACCCGTGACAATATCCGTTTCATTGTTGCGCCATTATAGCTACGATCGATCCTGCCGTATCTCGGCATGTCAAACGGACTTGCCGAATCTCTCTATACACACCTCGAGCAGTATCATTTATACGTATAATATCCATAAAGCGATTCTCGTCGAGAGTGTAACGAGCCTATATTTATACAGCGAGTTTTTATCAATAAAAGTCATATTTTAATTACCTCCAATTAATCATATATTAATCATTGGCTATCGGGTCAATATGCTTAACAATCATGCGAGTGCGCTCAGGCTCTTACGCTAATTGTGTTTGAGCAGCCGAGCGCATCCAGTCAGCATAAATTTATCAAGAGACGGGGATCACCACGTGGAATCTAATGAGATACGTACGCGGCATAATATCTATTTTGTTGATGCATATTTTTTTTTAAATCCTACAATCCCACGTGACAACTTTGACGTGGGAATAATTGTGAATATATATTTTTTTATCGTTATTACACGAAACGCCGATACTTTTTATTCGATGTATGCTTGAATTACATTTATGCTAAAGTCTTACGTGATGCTGCATACGTGAAGCTTAATATATTCAGGGACACTACCGTGTATCCGGACCGATCGAATCTCTTGATAATTCTATGGTGATTTTCAGATACTTATCGATCCGTATCTTAAAACGTTAGATCGAGACAAAACACGAATCGTACCATTGGTGGGTCTGACGAATCGATAAAAATCGGGTATTTGGAAAAATTACAAAATTTTCTTTTTTACAAAATTTAATATTTATTCGTCAAACGTCCCCGTGCTTCTCCGTTATAGCCGCCTTTCAATCAGACACACCAAGGACCAATCAGCGATGAATTACGACCTAAATCTCATTGTCCATTGGTTATTCGTACACTGAACGTAAACGAGGGTTATGATAGAAAATTGAGAATACGAGCCGACACGTGCGCACGAGCGAGTTCATTTTACACGGTTAAATAAGACTTTGATGTCGGTTCCCTCAGCTTTCGTAATAAGCCATACGTGCGTGCAGAATGATTTTTAAACTTTTCCATTGAACCGATCAACTCATTATTACAAGTGTGTATTCACAGCTCGTCGTCGACTATAGTACAATTGATTAGTTACCTGGTTCTGTGCATTCTGTTCAGCCATTGCCTTCTCCTTGGCTTGCCGCTTACACTTGTACCGGTGATTCTGGAACCAGATCTTCACCTGTAAAAACAACACGTACCTTCGATTAATCAAGCGCGCTACTATGCAGCGTGACGGGAATCGATTACACAAACATGAGTATATGAATCAAGTGTATATAATAATCGTTATCGTTATCATTGAGGCCGCCTTTACCATTCCCTGCCTCTCGTGCCGCCCTGAACAAACAACTAATGCCCGCGTACATATTGAGATTCAACGACGCGTAGAGGCCGCCGATACCTATGCGGGAGATAGATGCGACGTTCGTATTCGCGAAGACGCAGGACCGACGTCCAGCCTGAGAAAAGATCAGGTAAGGAGCCTGGGTGTTTTCCTAGGAGAGGATTCCTTGCGTGACTAAATTTTCAGGCTATTTCATTTTGACTGATGCTTTACGGGGTCCTAACCCCATAAGCCAATAATCCGACGTAAACGTCTCTTTCAGGTCCCTGCTGCGACGTTCATGTTATTATTTCTTCGTCCGGTCTATTTCGAAATTTTCGAGTCTTTTTTTTTTTTTCTCTTCAAAATTCCACCAACACACATTTCGCCAGACGTCCCACTTAAAATAGGTTGACTGAAAATCTCAAGTGTCAAAAGTGTCAGGGAAGAATTATTTTTCTCGGCGCGTATAAGTGCCATCGATGATCTTACGTATTAATTTTCTCCTCTTCACCCAATCGTACGACGGCGTACTAATTCATTCGTATATAAGAGTCATTTTGGATCAAGTGCCTGAAACTTTTCTCGGTTAAACGTCGCGGAGCGCATCCCTCTTTAACGTTCTTTATATGTATGCACACGTGGAAAGGATTACGTAGGACATGATGTATGTATACACGTATCTATTGTAAACGCTCTAAGACTGTTTCTACAAGTGTACGAAAAAGACTTTTCGATACTTCGTCGTTACCTAGCGGAGCCAAGGATACGACAGTGGTAATTTCCATATTGAAAATGAAAAAAAAAAAATATCAAAATAAAAAAATTAGGACCAAATTCATGCACTTTTTTTTTCTTATACGCGCATATACGAATGTTAAAATCTACTTTCATGGCAATTCAGTCCGATGGGACAAACCAGGCGTGCGCGCTACGTGTACGAAATCGGATCAGCATCTGCTTATGACAGGGCGTAACTGCGATAATCCGACGTTAAATCCGGTTTGCAAAGGGGAATCTTCGTCGCGCGACTATTATCACCGTCGCTCCTGGGAAACAATAACGAATTCACACCAGTGACTTTATCTTGGCAAAACGAGGGAGGCGCGTATAAAAAAGAGGAAAGAACAAAGAGGGGAGACGAAAAAACCCATAATTCCCCGGGCCATATGTTAAGGTAACCTCTTCAAGTGGATTTTCTAACCTAACCATGGAGCTCCAAACTCCGGGTACCTTAGTCTCCATTGTACGTGGCATGTCGAACGCAAGGAAAGGACTTTAATTCCTCGTCACGAGTAGCAAGGGGTGCCAATCGAACCGTAAGTCGAGGACCAGCTACTGGCTGTCTAATTTTTCCTATATTAAGTCCAACGTCCGTACGCGCAGCAGCAGCATGTATAATGGCGACTGCTGTATGGAGTATTGTGAAATATTATTTCAAGCACAAAAATTCCCTAGGAATTAAACAATGCGTATATAGAGGCCCATAGAAAATTCTTAGCATTATGAATCGGTTAAGCTAGGACCAAAAAAAGATGATCTAGACTGTCACGAATGAATATCATCCTGATCGTGTATATATGAAATCGTATGAAAGCCTCGTTACTCGAAACTAAATAAGGCCGAGTCATTGTTTACTCAGAATCAGTCATGTTACTCTCTCTTCGGTTATAAAGCTCTCGTGGATCCTTCCGAGTCTGACGATTGGTTACCCCACGGCTACTATCTCTGGTAGTAAATGGGTACAGGGTACGAGTGACTCGAAATCGATGGATAAAAATTGAAAAAAAAATATATTTATACGTACGACTATTTATGCATCTTCTTTTTTCGCGCAAAAAAACACGAGACAGCAGTCTCCCCTAATACCTGGATTTGCGACGGAGGTACGTGCTCCATGGAGGATTCTCTATGGGAATAAGGGTGACGGCGGGTATGTGTACATACGTACCCGGGGATCCTCGGAGAAGACGTGGACCGGGAGTCGCACTGTTATTTCAAGCGAACAGCCGTTTGTCCGTTCGTTCGTCTGTCCGTTTGTCCGTCACTCCGCACAGCAATGCACTAGGTAAACAATCCACGGCTGGGGACGAGATACGAACGGAGGATCGGAAAGCATTTACGGTATTGGGAAGAATATCTTGAAAAATTATTCTATAAATCCTCGGGGCATTTATTCGAAGCCGGATAAGGATAACAAATTTTTTTGACGTAAACTGAAAATTTTTTTTTTCAAAAATAATTTTCTTCATATTCCTACGTCACTCAGTCAGAATTTCCTACATATTATATGCATCGAGTACACGTATTCGGATTCGTCAAGGTTATATCATGCTCGGACAAAAGTACTTGGGCGCAGGTACTGACTCATACGCGA
Organism: Cephus cinctus; assembly: GCF_000341935.2. Taxonomy (NCBI): domain Eukaryota; kingdom Metazoa; phylum Arthropoda; class Insecta; order Hymenoptera; family Cephidae; genus Cephus; species Cephus cinctus. The sequence continues at coordinate 89,050 of NW_014333243.1, read as the reverse complement.
AGGTGTATTTTTTCGGTAGTCACGTGGTCGACGGTACAAGAGAGATGGGGAAAGAAAAAAAAAAAAAATAGAAACAGAAAACGAAAGATGTGTAAAAGCTATAGGTGGAGCGATAGAGGGTATGTACAGGGGGTAGAGCCAGTTTAGCCGCAGGGGACTTACCTACCCAGTTTGCTTAACAGGGGCTTAACTTTAACTTCCGATTAACCTGCGGTCAAACGCAGGTAAATGAAACGCCTCCGGGGCTGACTCAGGCTCTTGTAAAATTTGCCAGTGAACCTTTTCAGTCTGTTTGTTTCGGACTAATTGGACCTCGCACGTTTTCTCAATACGTTATAGTTCTTCGCAAGAGGTACCTCTTCCACCAGGCTCTATTTTTCTCATTCCCCATACAATTCCCTCGCGACCAGCCTGGCCTGTCTTATTTATTAATTAACAAATACCAAAAGCAGCCCTTAATTATTATTTAATCGTATACTCCATACTGTTACAGATCGTTCGTAATAACTTCTGATACAGTCCCTGGCGGACTATCAAATTCCAATTAATTCTCTACCACGTACCAATTGCCCACTAATTACCCATCCGTATTCAATTTCTCTCTCTTGTTCTCATGTCACATTCCGCGTCGCAGCCAGCAGGTTTGGGCATCTACTCGCGAGACTCCAATGCAGGAGGTAGTCGAGTGTGTTCGACAGGGCACGGGGGGGCGTGGGGTTAAAGTGGCCGATTGATCAAGTTAGCGTAACGTCATTACGCGGCTGACTCGGGGGAGGGTTGATGGGAAGCGACCACCACCAACCCTCTATATCATCATGGCCAATTTCGACACCGAGCTTCGACAAATTATACCAACGCTTATATTCTGGACCAACGAACCATGGGTGGTCCCTTTGCTAGGGGTGCCATTTCATTCGTTGGAGGTTATTCATCAAGCCTTCCTTGAGTCATGTGCGTATGTATATCTATATACCTATAGATATACGTCGGTAGCTATTTGTATACGAATGGGGTCGCGATGGGATTTTATGATAAATTGGGGCTGATTTCGATTACCGATATTAGCGTTGGCTATTATTTCTCTCGCGGTTTCGATCGCCCATTGTTATTTTAAGGGATGTTGCCGAACGGCAGCCAACGAGGAACTTGCGTATCGAAGTCGACGACGACCCGGATGTCAAATTATGATTAGGGTTGTTAATTGGCGCGTGTTGACCCTGCTGAGTGGTGGCTCGAGGGCAAATACCCTTCTGCCACCCTCTTGTTGTTTCAACCCGATGCCATCGGACGGATGACTTACCGATTACCTACTGCAAACCCTCGCGAAATTTCATCTCCACGGCGCATAGAATTGTTATCTGATAATAATGAATTTGAGATTTTTTTTTTTATATTACTACGAATTACACTCGTCATCGATAAACATTAAATTGTACTCGTGATTCGATTAATATATATATATATATATATATTTTTTCAAGTAAAATCAACCACGCTCATATTTTTTCGAGTCTTCCTTAAAAAGTCACCTTCCTTGCTCTCTAATTCTGCATGGCAAACGTGCAACGCCGCAGACTAAAAGGTTAGTCGCGAAGGGATGCTAATGTTTGCTGTTGCAATGTATGCACCCTCGCGTACGCGTTCAAAGTGCAGCCGGTAGGGTTCAAGGCACCTTGCGGGCCCCTCTGCTGCTGCTTGCTATCGGAATAGCTTAGGAACGCAACGAGGAACACGGAGAGGACGAAGAGGAATGCAATTACCTTGGCCACATAACCGCCCACGACATATTCATCATCCACGGGACGCAGTGCCCTACCCCGACGGGGATGGGCCGCGAGTGCACTCCAGAGATCACGATGTGCAACATCCGATTAACCCGCTGCGCTTTTACGGCATACCGAAAGATGCACGTGGAATTAACGTTATTCCGACTTTAGAAGATTTTACATTTTTCAACAGAATTTTTATCAGATATGACATGTATGCGGTACTCTGTCTATAGAGAAATCAATTATATATATATATATATGATTACATTATTATCCAAGTACTTGTTGCACGTACAAAATAGGTGTAAAATATTTATTTAGGCGCCGTAAAAGATGGTCGATGGACATTTTTTTCTGTACTGCCAAAAAATTGCATTTCTCATATCGCACAAATTCCGGCTTAATCAATTTGCGCTCCACTGAAATTTTTATTTGTGGATTCTCCCTCTTTCGGATATATCCGCTACGAACGTGGAATTTGAATGTGAATTTTATTTGCGCGTTTTTTATTGTCATTGGTCCAAATGGATAGTAGGAAATTAATTCATTTCAACAGCCAAGTACTATTTGCGGACAGCGTATACTTGAAGTGGACTTTTTTGTGGGTTTTTTTTTTGTAGCTCTGATTTGGAGTCTATAACGATTGTTAGTGATATATGTATATAATACCGTACGGTATTGTGTTTCATTAGACAGGAAAATATGCCGGTACGTTTAACCTATAGGACATGAAAAAAACGTCCACACCACGCTACACTCTGATGATATATTTATAAAATTTTATCAATGCCATTAATTTCAAGGACATTCGTGTACAAGCGATCCTTTTTATACGAATTGTAAATAACACGACTGGATAACAAGATAATAATTAAAAATATCTAACAAGAAAATATCTACGTCATTTTCAGAAGCATATCCTAAGACGTTTTCGGGACGTCTAAAAAGAGTTGTCTCTTAGACGTCACAGACTTTAGGAACGCGCCTTATCCAACCTATCACATCTCCCCATAGCAACTTAACACCATAGTTCCGATATACAACAAAATCTATTTTTTAAATCCATAATCGGCAAACCCTCCCGACTCTCGATTCCGCTTTCGCCATCCAGAAGGCAGCGCACTAAAAGGGGTATAGGATAGGTGCACTGGTAGAATTCACCGTACAAGAGCGTGAATCGAAAAGGGAGAGGAAGGTAGGCAGCCCTATTACTATGATTATTATAGCTCCCACCTCAATCGAGTGAGCGATCATTGCATTCCTTTTCCGCTGGTTTCGCCACCCCATTCGCTAGTGGTGCCCATCTCACCCCATTCCACGAGTCCACAGCCAAACACCATAGCAGCAGACCTATGTACCACCATCCCCTACCAACCCCATAGAAAAATAATATTGTGTGCACAGCCATCCCCTTCTCGACACTCTCTGCTGTACTATTACATCCATCTATGTACATATAGGTACCTGCGCCTACATTCAGCCCTTACTCCTCCACGAGAACTCTATTCGCTGTGAGTTTACTCGCGCGAACAAAGATTGAGGCTTTAATACTGTTTACGAATCCCAAGAGTAAGGGTGGCGGGAGGTTCACGCTAATTCACTGCACAATCGACGAATTTGCACTTTGCACTTACGCAGGGAAACGAATACGAAGAAGGAGTATAAAAAAAAGGGCACAAGGGGGGTAAGAAGAATTTGAATACGGATCGAAAATCCTACGTACCGGAAGGTGCGTCGAGTTCGATTAAAGAAGGCATAAGAGCCGTATACCTATATAGATATATACCTATAGGTAATTTGCCCACTAATGCGGTACTCGAATAGCAGCTGGCTCACCGGTCCTCCTTTCTCCGCAGCATCACCTCTTCCCCTTCCTCTCATCCTCGCATCCCTTGGCGGTAACAGTAACGACAATAATGATAACAATGACGGCAACAATGCCAGAGTGGGCAGCCAGTAACAATACGGGCTGCACTTAAAGTAACAATGCGAACATAAAATGGAGGGCCACATCTGTGTCCCGCGTACCGAGAGACGGGCGTGAGTGGGGGGGAGCGGTGTACAGGGGAGAGGGTAGCTATACGCTTACTGTGCTCTAGTATCTGTATGTCCTATAGGTACCTACTATATGGACTTGACAGTAGGTAGGCTAGAAGTATACATGTGCCCCGTTACACTCGTACGTGTTTCAGGGGAGACGGCCACTTCAGATCAGCCGTCCTTTTCAACCCTGGCATAAGGCATCGTTCACACTGCGAGCTTTAAGCTCGAAATCGCTTGTTTCGTTCTCTTTATTGTGGACGTCATGCGAAATCGGTTGGACTCATTGTATTTTGATATGACGACAGCTGTCAGAATATCAAGGATTAATTTTTATTAATTATTGATTATCGATTTCATTGTAGGTATATGATTCTTTTATTTATTTCACTGTTCACCCTGACATTACTTTTGTTATGGTTCGATTTTTTTATTTTGACAAATCTTCCTTCCCAAAGATTGCGAATCACCGTGAAATGGTGACTTTGAGTACGCACTAGCGATCAGTACTTTATTTATACCGAATTAATCGTAACTCTCGACTCGATTGGCTCATTAATTCTCGTTCGATGCTCAAGATCCTCGAGATCTCTAAGGCCGATCCTTAATGGACACGCGCAGTAGGATATCGTAGAATTGGCAGGAAATAAAAAGATCGTACTTCCCTCGTTACGTATTTGAGCAAAATTCAATTTGAAGATAAGGGAACCGGCTTACGAAGGATCGATTTCGAGTATTGAATTATGGTGATATCTGAAGTAAAAAAAATTTTAGTAAAATCTAAAAAAAAATTTTCACCAAATAAAATTCGTCAATAACCACATTATACGCGTACCTGTACAAATACCACTGTGATAAGACTGGACTGTATTTCGTTAAACACGTTTAATCTATCAATTTTATTGAAACCTTCCTTGTATACATACTTTCTTCGAGTACCTTCATAATGCTACTTAGCCCAGTATACAAAACAAGCAACCTTCCATAAACACTTGGAGCAGATACAAAGTTTACAATGTATTCCCGCAAATTCCTATGGCCCGATACCCTGCAGATAGATAATACACACAGACCCGTAAAATGACTTTAAATTTCAGGGGCTAACCTCTTACAGTTTACAATGTAAAAGAGTCCCCTGAATATGCCACTGATCTCGTGCTTCAACCGTACAGGTATACAGATATAGCCATCTAGTATTCCATACAAGTTCGAACATTTCAAGTGATTCCGAGTAGGCAGTACTGGGCGGTATATATACATATACACAGTGGACAGAGGGGCTCGTTTAGGTTCTACTTGTCCCCAGAAGTTCAAGTGGCCAGCCGATATAGTGTAGTAGTAGACTACGGTACAGTAGGCACAGTAGAATGAGGATCGCGGTGGTCTTCATGGTCGCTATTCACGACCTGAGTGAGATCCGAGTGTCATCGACTGGAACTCGTTATTGAAACTTATGGTGGGACCGCGAAATTGCTATTCTCCCCCAAAAACTCCTGATTGCAATCAAGTTTGATTCTCCCGATAGAAAATCCCGTCCTCGTGACTGAACAGGGTGTTTCGCCTTTTTCTTTTAAACATTCGCTGCCCCATCGCAAACGCACGTGTAACGCGCGGCTTGGTAATAAGAAAATATTAGTTTGGTAATAAGAATTTTTTAAATATTTTTTAGGTTATGTTGAAATCAAGCTACCTTCGTATAAAGATCATTGCACTGGGTACCCTATAGGTACGCCTACGTGTATGTAGGTTTTAACATTGGGCACCAGACAGACAGACAGACAGAGAGACAGAGGGGAGATTCAGCCCATCCATGAACGCAGGATGCGAGCAATGAGCTCGGTAACAATTATTTATTGTTCCCCGACTACCACCGAGTCTGGCAGACCTGTCTGAGATAAATGGAGTAGTCCAATTGATTGTTACGATCGACTTGGTTTTGAGCGAATAAAAAATTTGAAAGATTATTTATGGAATTATTAAATAATAATTTACTACCTACCTCGGGTGCCTGCAGAATTATTTGAGGCTCTGATGGATCTTTGATATTAAGAATTTAATGTAGAGTGCGGAGCGGTGAGGAAGGAAGCTTCAAGATAAAGCAGAGCGAAGATATCGATAACTGATTTGCGAATTAAGCCCTTGGATCGTTCGTCAGTTTATCTATGAGAATTAATAATTGAATGTACAGTAAATACGTACTTGGGTCGGTGTAAGGTGAATGAGCGACGCAAGATGCTCGCGTTCCGGTGCGCTGAGGTATTTCTGCTGCTTGAATCTCCTTTCGAGCTCGTAAACTTGGGCCTGAGTAAAAAGAACTCTGCGTTTTCGTCTCTGCGCTAAGGGAAATTGCATCGCTCCGACGCCCATGCCGACGCCTACGCCGACGCCCACGCCGACGCCCATACCCGAAGACTTGGTCACGTCGCCCATCGACTGGCCCACCGAGCAGCCGGCCATGTTGGTCCCGGCGCCCGCCGCCGCAGCGCCCATCAACCGCGAGACTGCAAAACATATTGAGACATGCACGGTAATTCTTTGGGTTCGTTTAATCAGCTTTTTATACTAAATATTACACAAAAACATCAATAACAGTTATTCATTCATTATTACTGCAATTATATTTATCACATTTATATTGCGTATAAACATAACTAGTCGGGATGAACTCGAGGGTTTTGAACGTTATAGATATTTGTAACCTAAAACTGACGAATGGGGAATTACGACAATAAACATTTCTTACGAAATTCTATATGCGTCTGAGGTAGATCGATACGAAATTTCATGTTGGTGAACAAGCAGATCCACCGAATCGGATTGAATTGTCAAAGAGGATTTTGAAACGTATATATGTATATATAAAACCGTTAGGTGAATGAAAGAATTCGAGCTACCGAATCTGGCAACTCCTCCTCGTTAGCAACCTGGGACGTAAGGATGGACAGCCGGACGAACGGACAAAGGGACGATTTAGGTGCGAATGCGCCACATCATCCTGTGCGGGAGGTCCGAGAAATAGATCTCAGACGCCAGCCATGAGAAACCTGCTCACTGGCACCATAATACAAGAACAAAAGGTCTAGGGACTTTCTTTACCTTGAGTAGAAGTCCAAATAGGAATAAAAAAAATCAAGACAATGATATTCAACAATTATTATAGATCTTGTTCAACCATTTGAAAACCAAACACTAATAAATTTGAACTCTTAATAGATATTTATTGAATATAAAAAAATCGTTATTTATTCAGCTGGCCAAATATAAGAGCAATTTTTACTGTTGTATAATATATGCTCCATGTACGTGCCCATCCGAAGCGAGTAGTATTTCATCGAGTTGACAACTATGTATAATTTTATGAAAGCCAAAAAATATATTCTTTATCGAGTCTAAATATATTTAAAAAAAAAAAATCCTAACGATATTCCTGCAACGGACGCATTATCGATATCCTCATTTAATAGTCATCTCAAATGGATTCGAGTGTCCAAACTCTCTTGGGCTCGAGCTGCTGTCGGCCGACGGAGAACAATAGCGTTCAAGTTTGACTGACTGACAGGCTTGAGGGTTGAAGTTATGACATAACTTCTGCCAACGGGCAGTTGGATCAGAGAGCGCGTGTGAGAGCTCGTTAGGTAAACTGGCATTCCTGGCCACCCTGACTGAGTTATTGAGACCTTGAGTGTCTTTAAGGGAGATATTAAAAAGAGTCTCAAATTTCTCTTAATACAATGAAAGCCTCAAATGATTCCAAGCATACAGCCCTTCCTTGGGGTATAAACGTAACTTTGAGGTATTCTCTCTTATTTCTCGCTCTCTTTGTAGACCCGTGTGTGCCACTGGCATGGAATCCTCAACTTAGTTCTCCCCTTGGTATACTATAGGTAAGAGCTTACAGTTTATTTGTTTAACTAAAATCTTCGCCGAGGTCCGCTAGCCACGCGTCCTAAAATCGATATGCTATTCCTCTTTACGTTACGGGATATCGAGCAAATGTGTCAGTCCAGTATGTGAAGAAGCTTAGAGCGGTTCGAATTCGCTATGAGAATTATTGTTGACACAGCTAACCTAGAAATGCATTGTCCGCTGCTGGCTTTCGTATTTTCTATTGTGAAGAAGTACATATACGACAGTGTAGATGGCGGGAGTGACCATTGGAGGCCATGATGAAATATGTAGGAGTTTCATTCTGAAAGTCGATGTCCCACTTGGATAAATCTAACACGAAAGTAGCACGACTCTTCTATATTCTGATTGGTTGAACCCTGCTGTACTTGAGACGTGTGATATGTCGTGCGAGTTTGGAACCACGAGAAGATAAGTAGTTGACTTGACGGACAGATTTGTTTGCCTTTCATAATCGGTCATCATTCGCAGAGTCATCATATATGCCTAATTCAATACCTATGTCAACCACCTACGGATTTCTAGATAGCTCAAAGAAACACTGGAGACTTTATTATTTTTGAAAAAATATTAGATATTTTTCTTTAAATTATCATTATATATGAATATTCTTGCTATGACGCATTGGGCAGTATTTAAAAATACGTTGAGAAAAATCTACATTGTGTACTATGATATATTTAATTTCTAGTATATAATTGATTAATTCATGTTTATTAGTGCTTTTGAGTGCGTTTAACTATCAAAGAAAGACGACAAGAGATGTTTGAGTGTATTTATTATTTTTACAGAATCCATCGTCAAATACTATTGTGTCCTCAGATTATAAACAATTTTCAAGTTTAAAAACGTTACTCTGCACTTTACTATTCTGTTTATTATTAAGCTCAGTTGATTTAGGCCTTACTGCATGTTACGGACATGTAGTTAACCCACTTTGGTGTTCATATGCAGTTAATATATAGATAAAGGAATAGAATACTCACTAGCAAATCTCGGGTCGTTGGTAGTCGGCGGCGCGGGCGCATACCATGGATGATGGTGGGACGAAACAGCATGGGAACGCATGGGATCCGAGGCGGTTGCACCACCTCCAACACCAGGTCCTGCATGATGGTAGGGCGAAAGTTCTGCCGCGCAATATTGATACTGTGAAGTAAGCTGCATGGTCGCGTAAGGATTGCCCATAGCACTCATACCACCGACACCACCACCACCACCAGCACCAGAACCACTACCAGCACCACCACCACCGGCACCGCCACCGCCATTCGCACCGGATACGGGCCCCGGGGTGCTACCCCCAGGAGTCGAACCGCCATGAAGTGGCGGGCTACCACTGCTGGCACTGCTGCTACCCGTGTTGCCACCCACCCTTCCGCCGCAGGCGTTCGCGTACGGCGAACTTTGGGGATGCGTCACGACGCCGACGCCGACGGCCGCCGCGGCTGCTGCCAACTCGAGTTTACGGTACGATTCCTCGATCGGCGAGAGAATGTCGGTCACACTGAAGGGGGTCGTATGGGCCCCACCCCCGGCCTGCACGTGGGAGGAATGCTGCTTTGGGGATAAACTCATTGCCAGGTCGACGCCGTTTAGGTCTGGTAGAAGACCGGCCTGTTCCAGCTGTGTTTGCTGTTGTTGTTGTTGTTGTTGTTGCTGTTGGTGCTGGTGGTAACTAGCGGCATTGTTACCACCTTGGCCTCCACTGCCGCCACTCATCTCAGCTGGATTTTATCTCGTGTCTCGTTCTTCCTTTGGATTATTCGTTTAATCACGCACCACTAGTCGCACCGACCTGGTGACATGGTTTTGCGTTGAGCCTCGTCGTTGCCTCGATTCTCTTGATTCTGTTTGAGCTGAGGAAATCACGACTGAATTGCGTTTCTTTACGGAAACAAAGAAACGGAGATTTTACGGGTGTTTTTATTTCACTGCTCTTTTATTCTTCAATCATCAGTCTTCCGTAATCGTTCATTGGAATACTGTGGGATTCATTCCGTATAAATGTTATGATTGCACTCTTACACGAATTTCTTGAGTAAGTGATATACGCATTGTCCCAGGTATTCACAAGATTTCCATGGAGTAAAGAGATTATTAGGGCACCAAATTTCGAGATTTAATCACGCAAATATCTTGACAATTTTTATGTGGATGCATCACTAAACGTAAACACCACTGACAGTCACCATTACTAACTTGTCAAATATTTAACTCACTCAGCGACGTAAGATCAGGCGTACCAAATAGATCTGACCAGGCTGTCATAAAAATAACCAGAGAATGTAACTAGAGCACAAATTTCACAGCATTCATTTTCACAGTGAATAATAACACAATTCTTAGCAGCAGTGTTTGTATTTACTGACGTTTCAGTCACACCAAATAAAACCTTCACTCTCGGATTTTCTTCCTATTCTCCGGAAGTAGCACTGGGAGCCGAACAAGCGACGTAGAAACACTGGGTAGGATCGTTCGAGCGTTGGCGAATGGATCGCGCTCGCGAGGTGATTTCCGGTGTAGGTGAGAGTCGGACCTCATCTCAGTCCAAGAGGTCGCAGATCCGTCGATACCCGTAATAATGATTCCGCGTTGTCGAACCGAAGATCACGGATGTGCAAAGAAAAAAAGCACCCAGTAAAACACGTGCGTCGGAGGAGTGGCCGGCAGCCGGCCGGCGGCCGACTGAAATCACCCGGGAGTCTTCGAGTCCTTGGACTCTGCCGATAGATGGTAGATGTACACTCTACTTCGCCTCTACTGTCGAGGATACACTCTCTCCAGAGAGAGGAGCGGCTCTATGGATGGATGGATGGTTGGATGGATGGATGAATGAATGAATGAAGGACTGTTGGGTTCCTGGAGAGGTCCTCACGGCCGCTTAGACCCACTCGACCAGCGTTCGCTCGCTCGCTCGCCCGGGCGGCCCACAGCCTCGCGAACCCGTAGACGACACGATGAGTGGAGTGCCCACTACGGAGAAGTGCCTGGTACCAAGAGTCGTGATGAGATGTCCCCTTTTGCGTGTGAGAGGGGTCCTTCTCGTGGCAGAAGTGGGTTCTAGCATCCCTACCAGGACGGACCTGTGCCAATCGGTCAAAAAGTTTCTTGCTATTGGTCGATATGAATGCACCGCCCAATCTGACGTAGGTGACAGGTAGAGCATGTCTGTTTTTATTGGCCGAACGTGCTTATGGGCGGAGCTTTAGCCTGTGCTCCATTCAATCAGGGTGGATTTACGCCCAGTGCTAATGGTGGGAGACTCTTGTTCTTAGACATGGCCACCCGGCTCTGGTACAGCTCTCCTGAAAATCTACTGACGGTTGGCAAAAATCCTGAGGCGCGCGCGTCCCTACCAACTTCTCCTAGTGATCTGCTTCTAACCTGCATTGACATGCACTGCTAGTGGGCAAGTTACATGCTTTGATACCGACGTATCAACGTCCTTGGTACCGTTACGAACGTCGTATTGAAGTGTGAGCCATAGGGGGTGGTTTTGTGCGAGAGACAAACATTTCGACTCTGTTTCAATTGTAGTAGATATCTGTGTTTCTGAAAAGTTATGTATTTTTAATGCTTCGTTTTAAATCATACATAATTCTGACTGTTATTACTTCTATGCTAAATCACTTTTTCGTATTCGTAAATGTGCGGACGGTACTGTTAAATGAAATGTTATTTAAGATGTGCACTTCTTACACGGTATTTCACTTTTTGAATGAGACGCAGCACGAATGACTACCTACCTAGCCATAGAATTCTACAGGCAGGGTTTGCTCTGACCATGACCCACCCATCTATATTTGTCGAGAACACTTTAGATTACCTTTATTAGATTACGTGAAATGAAAAATTACAAGTTTATAAAGTATTTCGAGGTAATTTTTTTACCCTTGCACTGTGTGTTTAGGATGTTTTGGATTCGATAGATTTAGAATAATTCAATCGTTCGACATTATCAAATATTGCTTAGTTACTGTATGTTTTAGTAATTTATTTATAATATGATACCAAGTATTTTTTACTATTTAAGATGTTATAACGGAGGATTGTCTGATTAGTGTCTGATAGTGAGTGTGAGGTTTCAAATTGGAGTTTCTATTTATATGTATATTAGTAAATACATTCCTTGACGGTGGAGACATTGACATCTGTGAGTTGTTCTGTAGAAGAAACTGCATTATCTACGACGGAAAAGGCAGTTATCTATAATAGAGAAAAGGTTGACCACTGATAACCTACACTTAAACAATATACAGCTTGTATTTATGTAATCGACAATATAATAGAAATTATGTAGTAATTACGAATTTATTCTGTCATTTATCGTACCCTGCTATAATTTCCTATTCATTTACAGAATTTTAGAAGTAGGAGATCAATGAATCAAATAAGTAATTAAAGTAAATACATATATTGTTGGGAATTATAGCCACAGTCGTTCAGTCATTGCAATGAAAACTGGATCTTAGGCCTTCCATCTGTGGGACTCGTGTAGTAATGGCGTCCCGTCTCTTACGCGCTTTTGGATTAATATCAAATCCGTTGAAAAAGACCACGAATAACAATAATGGTATTCAAATGTCAATATTAATAGTTATTCATTAATACTATAAAAATGTCTAACTCGTTGAGCTTGTCACAAAGTCGATCGTTGAAACAGTCTAACCCTACAATCTACTGTTTGAAACATTTTGATATTTTGTATTTCAATAATACTGGACTGATTCAAGCGATGTATTATTTAAAAATTTCTTCATATTCGTACTTCTTGTTTTTCAGGATTAATATGTCAACAAGCAGGCATGGTTCTAAATCTTTTAACAAGCCATGTACCTGTTACAAATATTGTGCGTAGCACAAGTTTCTTCAATAAACGTAAGTTGCATTTGATTATATATATGCTAATAGTAATAAATATTCTCTGAATGTGTTATTTTTAATATTGTTCTCCTCTTTATCGATTATAGTACCTGCTGAGTCATTGTGGAAAGGAGTAACCAGTGTTAGTAATGCTGGGAGAAAGAGAGGTAGAGCAAGGGCAATTGGGAAGAAAGGAATAAAGAATTTAAATCGTGGCCAAGTTATTGGTATAGGCAAAATAAATATGCAATGGCCGGGTCTGACAAGTCCTATATTACGTGGTAGGGAACTTATTCAACAACATAAACTTCCTGAAGATCCAGAGAGGGAGGCCAAACTTATTCAATTGAGAGATTCTATGACTGGCTTTAAGAAGACAAAACTATCCCCTATTGAACGTGGTTGGACTGGAGATAAAATGGGTGGCCGTAGTATAGGTCCTCCTGATCCTATTGGCGAAGGTAGGTACTACCTTTATTTAAACAATACAATTTAAAAAAGAAACAAAGGTCAAATTTCAACTATTTTAATGTATACAATATTTCAGATACATTTGAAGGGTTTGATACTAGAGTTTTGGAATTTAAGATCGTTACTAACATGACTGGTAACATGGGGCGTAAGAGGAGGACCAGTGCTTTTGTAATAACAGGAAATGGAAACGGTCTGGCTGGATTTGCTTTAGGAAAAGCACTTGATTCTAGAGCAGCCTTAAAGACTGCTAAAAATCGTGCTGCTCAGAAGCTAATTTATATCAATATGTATAATAATCACACTGGTAAATGAATGTTTTTTACTGTACAGACACCTAGTAAGATAAGTGGAAATCAATCAAATCTAAATTCACAGTGCTGCATGATTTCTATTGCCAATTTGGAAAGACAAAAATATTTGTAACAAAGCAATACGAAGGTTTTGGTTTGGTTTGTCATCGCGCTATAAAAACTTGCTGTGAAGTAATAGGTATTAAGGATCTTCATGCTAAGGTCGAAGGATCCACAAACTTGCAACATATTATCAAAGCATTTTTTATTGGACTTCTGCAACAGGTATGAAATGATGGTAATAATAAGCTATAAATCATGGAGTTTTACTATTTTTTCACAAACTCTTATAATTCTGCTATCATTTTCTACAGAAAAGCCATCAGGAATTAGCAGAAAAAAAGAAATTACATTTAGTTGAATTCAGAAAAGAAAATGATTATTTTCCTACACTGATCGCTTCCCCAAGTAAAGTTAGAACAGAAAACTACGTTTCGACCACTGAAATCCGTGATTTTAAACAGTATGTGTTAGGAGGAAAGATAATGTTGGAAAAGAGAAAGCTTCCTCCATTTTTCGTAAAACAGAAGTCATGGATGATACGACAGAGAAAACAGGAGTACTTGAGAAATCAAGATAAAGTCAGGCTTCGTATGCTGGCTGAACATGGCGAACTTAGGAGTTTTCTCACAGACAAATATCCTGAGGCAAAGCCAAGATTAATGAATTTTAAATCAAAAAGATCTGCAGAAGCAGAGGCAGAGTAGTATAACGTGCAAGTTTGAATCATTTGTATAATTTTAGTTCATAAATAAAATGTGATCACATTAATATTTGCATTTTTATTAATACATTGTTCATTACATTACAATATGGCTTCTGAGACTCGATTCCATAAACACGGATTATTGTTTAAATTCTGTTTATCTTCAAAATGCAAATGTTTGTTAACTGATAGCGGAGTTAAACCGAATTTAAGCAATGAGCCGTGTTTGTGGAACCGAGCCTAAGTGACAGAGTATAGTCTCTAAGGAGAATTAGTGATAGTTTTCGAACGACACTCTGAAACATTTATTTTAAATACATTTGTATCTTAAAACGACCTTTTAGTTATCGATATATAAAAGAACGATATATCGGAAGCAGAACAATTTTCTGCCAACTTCGTAGTGACCTGCTGACGTTCTACTCCAAAGATGGCGGTGATGAGTACGCCATGTTTTTTGTGATGTTCGCGCATTAGAAAAATTTTTTGGCAATCGTAATTCGTATGAGCAAAATGGCTGATGATGATCCGTGGTTATTGAAGGAAGACGGCTACCTGAACGTGGATACCGAGTGTAAAAGTATAACCTATCATCCCAATTTAAACGTGGTACTGATAACTACTGGCAGTGCGCAAGTATACGTGTTTGATGTCAACTCCGGGGTGATCCTCCAACGAACTTGTCTATCCGGTGAGCATCTCGTCGTTCATCACCCCTCGATCATAAAGAATGTTTTAAATCCAATCTATCAATAGGTCTCATCCATCGCTGCAGGTCATACTTCATTATTTTATGAAGGTTCATGGTCAAGGTCGCATGCGTCTTCTAAACGTCAGACTCGCAATGAAGATCTTCTTCACGAGTCATCTCACCTGCGAACAATCTATCGAACTATAGATTCTTGCCATATTCAATAATGCTAACGATACCTCAGTTTGGCAATTTGAGGGTCATGGCATTTTTTTGCTCAATATGCCAGTTTTTCAATACACATCATATCAGACCTTTCATTCTTCTTCTCTACTGCCTTTTGTTCCCCTTTGACCTTATCCAATGAGCAGATATGCTTATGATTTTTTACGTTTTTCTTTCTTTTGCTTCAAACTGGTGTATTACAATGAAATAGATTGCAATACATGGTGTAATTTTTCCTGATGTTCATTGTATACCATAAGAAGGAATGACAAAGAACAATGGAATGTGCAAATATACTGTTGTCTTAATAGGAAACAAGACCTATTGATAATAAAGGATGAATTTATTTGATACAGTCCATAAATTATTTCCGATGCAGATAAATAAATTTTATTTTTTAAACGGAACTGATTTATGACAGCCCAAGATATAACTGGTTTCTGTATTAGGTAGGTTTGAATCTAGAACTGAATTCCATGGTGTAGAATCTATGGATACCTCTGTATTACTGCATAATGTATTTGAGTACGTTATATTTTGGATGGTATAGAATATAAAGTTTATAATACAAAATACAATGATCACTTTGTAACTGATTTTAATTATGAAAATCATTAGTTAATTTCATATGTCAGCTTAATTGTCATACTGAGCCATATAATAATTCACATTATATAAATTATGCATGAGTCATCTGATTATACATACAAAAGAGTAACAGAATCTACATATATATACAATGCTTCAAATTAATCTTGACAATAAAAATTAAAAATTTATTTTCATTATATTATACAATGATTTAGAAATGTTTACATTCTTGCTGCAATTTTAATAATCTACTTTATGCTATTTTTGTTATGAATGTGTGCAGGTAAACCTGATGGAAAACTTCAAGGAGTATACTTGGCAGAAGGAGTCGATAAAGTATTATATACTGATGGAAAAGGAATTGGTATACGCAGCGATTACAATGGTGTTCTGCTATTAGACACCATACTACAAACTCCAGTCTCTCGCAGTGAAGACATTATCAAACTAGAGCTTTTGCTGTCGGAGGCTATATTATTGCAAAAATGTTTGAGATGTGTGGAACTGCCTGGCATAGATCATGTACAAGAGGTGTTACAGGAATTGAGTGTGAAAATTCAAACAGCACAGGCAAATCAGAAAAAGGGTATCAAAGCACAAAAGGTTAGACCTAAGCTTTAATTCTGTAATATTTTAATTGCAGAAAGCAATGCATATTAGTATACTTTCAATTATAACTTTACAGTGGAACACAATATGCTTGGAATTACCGCACGGAGCAATAAAGCTTGTTTGCTCAGGACTTGTAATGGAATTGAAGAGGCTGAACAAGCACATACCGGCTTTGCCCATCGCCTCAGCCATCAACGAACGACTAAACGGCCTATTGCCCAGCCTCGTACTCGAAGGCGTTCCAGTCGACAGGGCTCTTATGTTTAGCGAGGCAGCTCGACGTGAGACATTTTCCAAATGGCCACACATGAACTACAAGTATACTGAACTTCTTTATAGGATAAATTATGGGATTTGACATTGACAATGATATCATTATATGTTTCTCAGATGGGCTCTGCCGGATCAAATGGCTCAGGCTGGGTTTTATCACCAACCAAATTCAATAGGGGAGGATCGTGCTATGTGTTTCACTTGCAACGTCTGTCTTGTCTGCTGGGAACCTACAGATGAACCATGGTCCGAACACGAGCGACACTCACCTGCCTGCCCGTTTGTCAAAGGAGAATACACGCAAAATGTACCGCTCTCTGTTACACTTGCCACTGCTCCTGCTCGGGAATCCGGCGATGCTGTGGAAGTGATAAGCACGACAAATGTCCCAGGTCTTGTAGCAACAGCTGCTTATAACGGTCTCGTAAATGTTTGGAACATCAATAAACAGTTAAAAGTGAGCAAAACTCTTGATGATTTTCTTGAATGAACATATTAGTCTGTAATACTTCACGTGTTATCTTATATTTTACAGAGAGAATTGTCTTTCTTCGTTGTTCCTTGCGAACAGGAAGCAAACAACAAAGATACGTTGCAGTTTTATGCTTTATTTAGAAATCTAACAACACCGTACCTGCCGAGTCTCGGTACTGAGACCGATCCTCTTTCCGATTACAAACCTTTCAATTCTCACAAACTGCAGCTTACTGCACTCTCGGTGGTGGGTGGACCAAAGTCACAGGCCGAAAATGTGAAGACTACAAGTTCAACGACTTCCTCTTCGGTGGCTATTGAAAGTATAGACAGTGGTGGAATCAGGCCGTGTTTAGTGTGCGGTGTGTCAGTGAGCGTGAGCAATTCTCCACAAATGAGAACTTTGGAAAATGTGTGGGCCGCATCAACGGATTTGGCCCCCTCGTCATCGTTAGTGCGTGCTATGAATAGTGTGAACAGTGCTGCCAGCGATAGCTTAGATATTATGAAGGTAGCCGACAGGTGTACACCCACGAGGTCCCATTACTTAGTACTGTACGACTTCCATCATAAAGCGGTTTCGACGCAACCGACGAAAGAAGACAGTGCCAAGGATCCTAAAGCCAAGAAGACACTCTCGGGAACCGGAACAAGCGCTAGTTGCAATGGTGGGCGACAGGATAGTTTGTATCAGGAATTATTCCTTGGGAAGTTCTTATACGAGGTTCCGGTTATCGGAGATGTTAATTCCGAAATGGTTGTGGGGTCTCACTTCGATGGCATCTTTTCCCAGACTGCTCTTACCGCCACTTCCTCCAACGGTATGTTCTCCACACCTATGGGCATTACAGTCGCTGCCTCCTCCAGTCCCTTTGATGCCAATTTCCTTCCTATTAACTCCTCGGAACAATTTCCCACCACATCTGACATTGCTGGACTTCATAAAAAGGCGTTAGATATGATGAAAGGCGTGAAGACCGAACCAATAGCTGTACAGACTGTGTGCATCAATGCACCTGATTCACTCAGAGTGACGTATACTGTACCATCCAGAGATGGTAGGTACTTGTATGTGGCGCTCTGTCCTGCACCGGATATTTCACTTGCGGATCCACCACCTTCAACGAATACCAATCAGATGGATATTGATGAAGACAGTGAGTTCTTTCCTCCTAAGAGTTATATGTATTGGGACCATAATGAGATGCAACCTGGAAAACTGATAAATGGAGAAGTTCACAATGATGTCAGTAATACTGCTAGCAGTAATGCGATTTTGCTCGTTTATGCTTTGGACTTTACTGGAAAGGTTGTCAGATTAGTACCAGAACCGATAGTTAAACGGGAATTGCCAGCGGATCAAGTACCCGTGGAACATGTTCTTTTACCTCTACAAGAGAAGCACAGAGATACTGGAATATCCGATATCACTTCCGCCGCGAGTCCTGCTGCTGCTTCGATTGGTCAAGAGCCTCGCGGACAAGTGGCCTTAGTTTGTAAAGACGGCGTCGTACGACTGCTGGACCTCAGCACTTTGAAGACTGTTACGGAAGCACGGTTGGATGGCTGCAAGTTCATTTCTGCAGCATACTGCAATAGTACGTTTTAAATGCATTAATGAAGTTTGTGAAACTGCGTACTTATGATGAGACATGTCCTATCACTTTATATTATCTCTTATGATCAGGTCTTGAAAGACTGTGTGTCTGTACGAACGACGGTGCTCTTCACTTTTTTGCTACCACCGAAGAAGATGACTCTACTGAAGAGAAGGAGGATGCGGACGATGTGACTATGGTAACCGAAGGCAGCATCAGTCATGAACACACTGCTCCTAGTACATCGACCTCTTCAGTAATTTACCAGTAAGTTTTGAATGCTTCTTAACAAGGACTTCCAATATTTTACTTTTAATTTTGGATATTTCAGGGAACCAATAATAGCACACAGATCCAATTTAACTTATTCCGATTTGAGAACTTTGTACGATCTCACGAGATTCGACAGGCATTCCCCAGGTTATGGCGC
Source organism: Cephus cinctus (assembly GCF_000341935.2). Classification (NCBI taxonomy): domain Eukaryota; kingdom Metazoa; phylum Arthropoda; class Insecta; order Hymenoptera; family Cephidae; genus Cephus; species Cephus cinctus. The sequence goes on along the minus strand of NW_014333243.1, from coordinate 70,045 downwards.
AACAGTTCCACCTTGCTGGAGTGAAATGATGCAGGCACAGAGGCAACGCCGACATCCTCAGCATCTTCATCAATCCGAAGATCAACACCATACGCGGACTTGGCGTTTGCAAAATGACACGTAAGTGTTCAGCTATTTACAGCTTAACTATTGTTGCGATTCGTATTTTAGGAACATTATGTCTATTTCTTTTTTTTTTCCACCTCTAGGACAACATGGGACGAACATGTCTTTGAACTCACTTTGCCGAAGACAGCTTCTGGTACCGTTGGTCATGTCGATGTTAGATTCAGTCTACACTCACCCTGCCCAGAGCCACCAGCCATCCAAGTGACTCTTCTAAAACAAAATATTACGGGGATTGGACATCATAAATCTCCTCTCACCCCTGTTGACGAGAGGATAGACTTTAATATCGGAAACGATCCAAAGGGTGAAAATCCTGTAGTCACCGAGGAATACCAGAGACAACATAACACAGAGATACTGTGTGGACCTATCAATCTTCAACGTTGCACAGATCTTTCTGATCACTCGGGCTGCATTACACTTACCAGTCCTAAACTGTTTCGTTCTAAAGCCAGAACGCTTCTAGTACATATTAAAGCATTCATAGATCCCGCAAAAGATGGAGTAAGTAATTCACACTTTGTAACTCTAAGATTTCTTTTTTTTTTATTGTGGGTTATATTGTTTATTTACTATATCAAAAATTAATTCATCACCTTTTAAGGCTGCTGCGAAATCCAGAACTAATTTATTGGAATCGAAACCACCAACTTCAAAGAAATTACGAATAGACGAAGCAGGTCCACTCTTACCAGGAGCAACTGTTGAAAGACTTGCTGCAGGTGCAAATAAAAAATTGGAAAATTATATAGGTAATAAGCATTTTCTGACATACGAGATGAATTTATTGTCTTAAAATTATTTCACAATCATTTTTTCTTTTAAGGATGCGATTGGATTCATGAGATATCGATTACAGTAAGATCAGTTCATTCTATCAACATACCGAATGAGAGGTTCCAGCGTTGCGCAATGTTAGAATCCAAGAATTTTATTGAAAATTTACTTAGCGTAGCTTGTCTGCAACAATCAGACAAGTAAGTACAGCGAGATTTAATGTAAATAAAGTAAATCTAAATACTGATAAAATTAATACAATAATAATCTCTTTCTAGGTCGCCAATTGTCCAGTCTCTTGCCTTAGATATTCTTATATGGGTAACAGCCATAAGGCTCACGAGATTGCGCACAGGTCAAGGTAGCACAGCAACCAGGGCTATGCAATTGGAGACAGTGAGCTGCGTGCAGGGTCGTTTGTCGGATTTATTGCGCACATGCCTCTTGCATGCTGGAAGAAGTGTAGCACACAAATGCGTTAAACTTATTGTTCTTTGCAGCGAGTAAGTACCATCGAATGAAGTATTTAGACATTAAAAACAAATACGGATTCAAGATCGAAATATAATCTAAAAGTTAATAAAAAACATCATAAATCTTATTTCATGAATGATAAATCTTTAGGGGTCTTCATAATTTGGATGAACCTGCTCCACATTCTTTTGACGAGGCTGTTCTAGCTGTTTTGGTAACTCTGTTACCTTCGATAGCAGGAGTGCAATGGGCTGGTTCATTAAGATGGTTGGCTGTATTAATTACAAGATTATTACCATTAGACAAGAATCATTGTGTTGCTCAACAATGTGTCACTCTCGTACAGCAAATAGCTACAGAAATGTCAAACAGAGTTGATCCGTATCACCTCTTACTTGCCACCAGGTATGTTTTTAAGGGTGTTATCTAGTAAAAAAATTAATGTGAAGCAAGTACATGAATTTTAAGTTGATAAATTATGTCATCTATGGCTTTCTTTAAAAGGAGTGTTCTACTCATATCTTTTCAGATTTGGCTTGTATAACACGCCTTTCGAAACAGAGCTCTTCGACATGGAACCTCCAATGCCTCCGAAATTTAATTCGATGCCTGTAACATACGCAACAATTTTAAGCGGCGAGCAGTCAGGTCCTTCCTCGACTTCTAGTAGTTCAATCTATTCGCAGGACGCCATTGATTTGAGGGATCTCCTTACACTGCCTGCACATCCCACAAGTGACTTCATAGTACCCAGTAAATTAAAGGCACTTTGCGCTAATCACAGTATGAAAGGTCTCCTTGAGGTAAGGAATACGAGGATAAGAAATATACTTAAATATTTATATTTATTTATACTTTTATTAACATGTCTTACAGGTCGAACCTCTTCATTTTACTTGCCATGCCGCCTCTGACGGTACTAAGATGGAGAAAATCGATCCGGGCATAAATTCGGTCAACATGGGCACGACACTATACGACAATGCCGCAACGAACAACAATGCTGCACCAGACATCAAAATTATTCATCATACTTACGTAAGTTTCAGACATTTTTTATATCAAGATATTACCTCGCGCTTGTGATCATTAACAAATACTGTGAATACACAAAAGTTTTTATATACGTTACTATCGCTAGGTTAACATTAAATGATGAACATGTTTCTTCCTGACATTGTGCGAGAAAATGGTGGACCAATCATAATGTCACGGGAATTAGAATCACGTTGGCAGACATAACTGCATTCTCGGCGTTTCCCAAACTTCCTTAAAATGGGATTTTGTCTAAAATTATAAAACTATGAGTCTTTTACACCGGATGCGTGTATGAGACTTTGGCTCTATTTGTTACATCTATCCTTTCCATTATTTAACAAGAATTTCATGTGCTGCTTTAAAAGATTAGATGCGCACTTAGTTTGGGAAACGCTGTCGGAACCGTCGCGCAATCAAATTCCCATTTAAAGAACGTGTAATTTAGAGAGAAATCATTGTACATTGTAGAACTTGGATGCTGGATCGCTAGGACCAGATCTTCAAGCTAAGTTGTCAACCAAAATATGCGATCTGCTTAGTCATTATAACGTCGAAATGACTAAGAAGACAACCGCTGAACTGTCGCTCACATCTGATGATCAATCAGACAGTGACGAAGTTAACAATATGCCTGTTATAACCCAGAACTGGGTTAAGCCTAATACGCCTAACCCTCACACGTTAACTTCTACTACTGTAACAAAAGAAAAATCGTCAATACCAAATACCGGTATTACTGCGAACAAAGTCAAGGACAACAATGCCAAAAAGGTAGACTATGTAGAATGAGAATTTTCCGCCTTCTTACTCTTTTGTTTCACGTCGAAATCGATAGTACATTGTTTTCCTTAGAAGTACTTTGTTTTCTTTATCTTACTGTGATGCTGCTTGCAATTGAGAGTCGTTATCATTTGGAGAGATTCGATATCGAAGACGCGGTGCTCCTCCCAATATTTCATGATACAAAAAAAGAGGCTACTATATGTGCTATACTTATTGTACATTTATCAGATATCATTGATATATAATTAATATTCTTAAAATATATCTGAGTGACATTTATCATTCCATTGAACTATCAATACAGCACAACATACCTAGAAGATGTTATGTGCTGCACAGGATAGTGTGTATCTTACTTTCAGGATCGTATGTACTAACTATGCATTCCAATTAGCCTATGCGTATGTCGCAAAGCCAGGAATAGCACAATTTATTTATATTAATCATTCATTGCCCTTATTAACATCTACAAATTAAACAACTCTTTGATTTACTAATCACTTGGAGCCGCAGTACTTTCGTTTAGAATTACTAAGAACCGCTTAGAGAACATTATATCAAATTCGTGCTGATAATAATAGTTGTCTGCCATCGAATGTCAGTAACAATCTATAATATTCGCACTCGATTATTAAGATTCACGTTGTACGCAAAGATCTGTAAATAATTGATGCAGTAGATTCGAGAGACGCTTGTCATTTTTTTGTTTGTTTTACTGACCTTACTTATGTGATTTACTTGTAAAATTCTAGCGAGAAGATGTTGCCTTTCCTTGGGGTAGATTACTCTGCTGGCCGCCACAACAAGCATTGGTTGTTGAACGAATGCATTCAGGAGCACGTAGATTTGTCATCTTGGATTTCGGTTCACCGATACTACTCACGGATCTGATGATTCCCATGTGCAATGATTTGGTATCGCTTTCTATTGATATCTGGACTAAGAGTGAAGAGAGCGATGGCACACGTTTAGTGGTTGCCGGTGATATTGGAACTAAACCCTTAGTAGTGAGTGATCTTCAGCCACCGCCAGTATGCAGATATTTGAAGGTACTTGGTTGATCTAGAGCTCATGATGAAATTCTTCTATTGAAATCATTTGTTATGCGTATTAATTTTTTAATACTAGATTACGACTATCGGTCGCTATGGCATGTCCACAACCAGATGTAAAATCCCATTGGGAATGTTCTATGGACATATGGTTGTTCTACCCGGTGAAGATTATTCCGAGCTTAACAGATCTCAGGCTGGATTCAATGGTACAGCTGATGCTTCTTTACAGGCTACCATTGAATCTCAATGTAGTGTTTTATCTGCTCTTGCTGAAGATGTACAGTGCCGGTATGTTTGTGCTTTTTTCTTTATTGCGTCTCATAATCGTTGTAATATATGTTAAAATTATTTATTGTTATACAGATATAGCTTGGCTACTGAGAGGCTGAAGAGTCTTTTGGACCCTTTATTATGTACCGAGACACCTAACGTGGTACACATGCAGCATTATCTTTATCGTAATAAAACGTCCACTGAAAATAAGGAGCAACCATCCTCAAAGATACTATCCACTTACCAGGTGAATTTTTGATACCCTGAATTAGTGTGTACGTGTGGGAATTAATTTTATCAGCAAGATATTTCCTTCCTTTAGGAATGTATAATGTTTCAACATCAGCTGAACGTCGTTCGCGGTGTCTGGCGTCGTTTAGAATCATGGAGAGGTTCTCAGAATGTTCCAGTGGCTTCATTGGCAAGTACATCCAGCGATAAGCTTCGTGTCCTGGGTGAAACTTTATTGGATATTTTGCTCTACACTGTTTATGAAATCGGACCAGTGCCCAGTGTACGTATTCAATCATCTTGTGTTCTTGGAGTTTATGTAAAATGAAATACAAATATTGCATTTGATTATAATTCAATGTCTAACTTTACATCAACAGATACCAATATCACTGTGCGAAGTCTTCACGCCAACAATCTGTGAGAAATTCTTTCACTCCGTTTGTGTGGTAACACCTGTACCTCGATTACAACTTCACGCAGCAGCATTGTTAGCTCGTATGGCTGGTTATCAGTCATGGTGGGGCGATTTTCTGGCTAATACACTGATTAATCTATACTCAGCCTCCTCGACGCATATCTTTCCCCAAGACAGGTACGCTACGTATCTAATGTCTATTTTATTCCGAAATCTCAAACGCTAAAATGATATTCATCCTTTACTGTCTTGGTACGAGGCTTTATAGTAACAATCCTATTGTTCTTAGCACGCTTTTAATATAGTATACTTACATTTTCAAAATGTTCATAATTAATGTTATTAAGTGTGAGTCCCGATCGTGCATATGAAACTTATCTTATTAATGATTTTTAGGGTGTTCATATTGCTAACATTCCTTGGGCGTAAGTCATTGATTGCCGGAGCTAATAAATCCTCAGTAGTGGACGCGATGGTTCGTACGTTGGGTAGACTATTGGCTCCGTTATCCACTGGTCAGGCATCCAGCTCAAACCGACTGGATACAACCCTTATTGGCTGGGTTCTCCTTTTCCTATCCGTCTGCTTAGACACAACCGCTATTCATCCTCCCTGTAACGAAGAGAACCATGAGAGAAACAGAGAACAAGGTACTTACAGAACGAATAAATATTTATACTCGTTTAGAATGTCTGGCCTTTGGCTTGCCTTATATTCCTACAAGTATCAACGATTGATCCACGGTCGTCTATTAAAGGTCTCTCGTCTCGATGGGAATTCGTCCAAGGTGAATCCGCTATGCAACGTAAATTTGTTAGCGCCAGCAGGTCCTCTGCATCCCGAAATTATCGCAAAAAGCTACAAAAACGATTAATGCATCACAAACAGCAACTTCAGGATCTGGAACAGACGAAGAAAGCGTTCCACGTTTCCTCACAGGTGCAGGTTTGTGATTATTACTTAGGCCATAGACAATTTATTTAGTGTTTATGTGGGAGCATTTTTAAACTTAATATATATATATTGTAATATTGGTGTTTAACCTATAGATTTAAAGCTTTCAACCTAGAACTATGATTTTCAGTCGTGGTCCGCGCTATCCTCTCAAGCAGCTTCGTTATCGAGCAAGATAGAAGCGGCTGTCAAATCTCAGGAGCGCTTTTTTAAGAAGACCCTGAAGCAGCACTCTGCTAAACACTTTAAAGATCTTCTCAGCATCAGAAGAAATGAGATACAACATCTCACTCGAAGTCCTAGGTCTCAATCGCAACCTAGTACCAGGTTAATATCTAGTTCATATTGATTTTATTTATTACATATAAAATCCAATAACTTATTCGTTGAATCATACTAAATGTTAGTCGAGCGGAAGTGATAGAAATGCCGGATGTGGACTTCATGGCAAACCTTTCACATCAGTATGTTCTACCTGTGGCTCGCGGGCTCGTAGCTCTTCTACTAAACAATGCAGCAAACGTGGATATGTTCCTATTGACTTGCAAGGTATTTTTATGAAAATAACTTGTTTATAATAGCTATATTCGAATTTAGCTATGCCAGTCGACTCGCGTACAATCAGTACCCTGGAAGACGATGATACAAACGCAGCTTCATCGAGGTTATTTCATTAAACTTTGTACTTGTCGAACCCAGGTAGTGGCTAGGCTAGTGGTATCCACGCGTCCCGCAATTAGCTTGGGTGAGCTTATGACTGAGGATCAACTCCTAAAGTTAGTCAGGCTGGCTACTGGAACATCAGCTGCTGCATGGTCCTCGCACGCGGTCTCGTGTCTTCTCCAAGACGTGCTGGAAGGTATTACGATCCTCTTTTCTCGCAAACCCTTCCGGGTTGAGTGCACATTATCGCGATTGTATGTAGGTATACGATGGCTGTTAAAGTCACATCACGCAGCCCGTATTTATCTGCTGAAACTTTAGTCGTGCTCTCCTTCGCAGGTGGAAGACTATTTCCTAGAGCTTGTCCTATCCTCGAAGAAAGTCCTTCAGAAGAGAGTTTCGATACTCTGCCTCAGGATGAATCTAGAGCAAACGACGAAGATGGGGCTGGTGTTCCTGGCCCAAGTAGCTCCGGCACGACTCTTGGTAACGATGAAGGATTTGCCGAAGCCGACGCAGATGAGGATACGCAAGATAGCATTGTTGTCACACCTGCCACTGCTGCTGCAATTTCCAAGTCCAATGTATTCACTATATCTTCTATGTTTGAGTCTGATGACAGTGAATTGGAAGACTTCCTGGATGATATACTGGAACGCAGTAGAAATCTTTTGAAGAAAGGCAGTGCAGCTTCGAAATTCTCTTCAGCAAGCTCAGGGTAATTCTGTTTTCCATTTAACGTCAATAGTTTGTATGCACATTACTCTTAATATTAATTATAAACATTTATACGAATTTTAATATTACTTTTATATAGTATTTCTCTGGCTGTGGATGTGAGATTAGAATATGGTGTCGAAACTGGAGCTGAAATTGCTCTAAGAAGACTTTCGACCCTCGGCGCATACAATCTACCACTCAGCATAAATGCTACGATACAGGTAAGGAATACCTAGATTTTTAATTAGAATTTTAAATTACTCTATGAGGATTCTACAATGTGTAAAAATAATTTATATATGATAGCCTACGTCATCTGAACAAAATCGTGGCCCGCAAACATCGACGTCAAGAAATTCCACATGGAATGATAGAAATCAAGAAATATGGAATTCTACAGAGTCATCACCTTCAAGTTTGCCGATGCTGGCACGATGCTTTGACAAGATATTCAGTGATTTATACCTGCAGGTACGTACAGCTAACGATTCTACGACGATCTTCTTGATTATCAAACTTTTATTCTAATGAGATACTATCTTATCAGAGCTCTGGGACCAGCTTAGAACTCGTCTTACAATTATGGTTGACATTAAACTTGGATGCTGCGACTGAAACTTCCTCCAGCAACTCTACACAGTTTGATCCATCTTTAACACCAGTTATCCCGCTCAATTCCGCAAGTATATCCAGCCTTATATCAGCTCTTTCATGGTAAGTGAATTTTGTTAACATTTAAAAGCTACTTAGTAAAAAAAACTAGTACTCAAAGTATCCAAATTTCTAAAAGATATTTGTTATAACGAATTCGTTTAATATTCAGGCGCCGAGAAGTCTCTCTACGAGCCTGGTGTTTAGCGCTACAGTGCTTAACACTGGCCAGCAATCAAGCGCCGCAAACAATACAAGATCCAACTGAACCATCAACCAGCAGTCAAGCACGAGATGGCGCGTTAGGTGGAGTAGCCAGCTGTATCGTTAAAGAATGGAATTTGGGAACCATGCTGTTGCGGCTTTTATCCGGTAATGGATCATTCGCCGACACGACTGATAAACAATACGTTATGGTAAGAAATAATATTGTTATAATAAAATATCAAGTACTTTCTATTCATTTTGATGTTCCAAATTCTGAAATTCATTATTTCTTTAGGCTGGACCCACGGTGTGTCAAGCATTACAAGATTTTCTGGCGAGAATAGTCATGCAAAGTGATCTTACTACACCAGGCGTAAATCTAGAGAATGAACTGAATGAAGTTTTACTTTGGGTTGTGTATCAACTAGTACAGCCAGGAGGGGCTTTGGTCTCTCGTCGAGGTCCTTTAGATGCACAGTGCAAGATTATTACGTGTCTTATTAATATAAACTTTACGAATACTAATCTGGGCACTGCCGTAAGCATCTCAGAGTGCGTCGGTGTTTTAGTTTCTACGTATGTAAGAGGAGCCGGAGGTACTATGAAATTTGATGCTATAATTCTCAGTAACATTGTTTCTTTAATTCGTTATTAAATGCTATTATTTTTTATCAACAGTGGAAGCTCAATGCGGAGGAGCAGTAGACTCTGCTAATCAATCTGGGGGATTTGGTGGATTATTTGCTTGTGTCCTCGGTGGAGATTCGAGGCACGGTCGTCCTGCATCTTGGGATACACTCGTAGTAGCTCTTATAAAGCTAGTCTGCAGACTCGTTCAAACTCCGCTACCAAATGTGAGTTTTTTCCATTAATTGTCAATGATTCATTTTTTTTTTTAATTTTAATATATATTTATTCTTTGTATTTACTTTGTAGGCTCGACCTACACAACGGGACGGTGCATCTGATATGGAAGTTAGTGAAGCAAACCAACGTCCTGGTACTAGTACTGGCGCTGATGAGCAGGCGAAAGTCAATATCTCACAGACTGATGAAAGTAAAGTAGCCGAGCAACAAACTTCAATGCGACTACAACAAAGTACAACGACAAAATTACGTGTGCCATGCGTCGCAGATACTGGTGATTATCCTCTGATACTATATTAACTCTGTTAAGATAACTTATTTCCACGCAATCTGACAATTCTTATTTTCTTTCCTAAACTGGTTAGTGTTGCAACATGAGCCGACCATGATGCGATTACTAGAAGCATTAGGTCATAGTACCGGATCTTCTTTAGCCATGCTATTGGGTGAGGGAACCGGAACCGGAACTGCCACAGAACTTGGGGATCCAGCCTCTATTCCTGATGCAACTTTCCAATTATTAACGACACTTACCAAAAAAGCCAGTAACCACAGGCTGGTTCTCAATCCATTGTATCGATACTTGACGTCATGTCAGGTCGACGGAATGCAATTATCAGAACCACTTGTCTGGTATATCCTAAAGGTTCTTGACAATGAAGCTTCCCTGGCTGTATTCACAGCAATGGGCGGTGTCAAAGTACTTTGTGAAAACTTGGTTAAGTCTAGCAGCAATGGCAACGGTACTTGCTCCGTTGCTCCAGGCGTAATCGCTCTGGTTATGCAGCATCTTTCGAACTCACCAAGCCTTGCTACAGCGACAACATCCAGCAGTAAAAAATCCAGCAATACTTTGGAACCCTACGAAGATGGTTTAGTCAACTTTGCACCATTGGGAACGATATCCTGGCTAAATCCTACAGCGCAACCTGCTGACGTTCTCATTCAGAGCTCAGCATCTCATAGACGAGCTAGGACTCCTGCATGGTCATATCATTTTTACCCTGATGAAGCCTGGGTCGATCTTGTCATTACTCTACCATGTGCAATTTTATTGAGAGAAGTAGAATTACAACCACATCTAGCATCTCTTGCCAGTAAGTTTTTAATAAATTAAAGATTTACTTAATACTAGTTCAGAGACAGTCACATATAATTTATAAATGAAACTTTTATAGCTTGTCCATCCGCTGTGGCACTAGAGATTTCACGAGAAGGAAATACTGGTCTTACACCAGTATGTCCTCCTATGCCGACTGCGGGCCTAACCTTCATACGCCTGACATTATCTCAGCCGGAAGTCGCCACTGCTGTACTGGTACGGTTATACAAACCGCGAGATTCGACTAATATAGGTCTGAGTCAAATACGATTAATGGGTACTACAACTTTTGGTGAAAGTAAAATGAATAACGAGGCTATAGACGAAGAACAGCTTACAAAAACTAGGTAAAAAGATCTATTGATTTAAAAAAATTATTTTTATTACTATCAATTCTCTTTTCCGATATTAATCATTATGATATTGACCACATTTTTGTAGCTTGGGATGGCTAAGGCTGGTGCGTCAGTGTTTCTCAGTGAGCAGTCTGAACAGCAGTTTATTCGAAGATGTACTTCATTCTGCAGCCTCTGTCGAAGGCTTAGTTGAAGCTTGTTGCAATCTGTTGCTGCTTCCTGCTCCATCATTATTTACACCCAATTTAGAAAAGGTACTTTTACAACTAGGATTACACTTCCGTGAACTGGGACTGAGGCTCATAAATCTTCTATTGAATAATAGATCCACACCACTCCTTCACGGTAATACATTGCATTCATATAATTCAACGAATCATCTTGATTGCGGAATCGATTATATCCGAAACTTATACTATTTTATTAGGACCTGGCGCTTCTCAGGAAACATCAACAGTACAGCTTGTTGTAGAGTTACTTCAACAGCTTTGTTCTGCCCAAGATGCGAGCACTGAAGCGCGCATGTACGCCGTACTCTCTTGGCTACACAGTTCGGCAGTCAATGCTGTAGCACGATCACCAAATAATCCTAATACCATATCACCACCAGCAGTCTATATTCATTGCATATCATCCATAATTTGGAAAGCCTATCGACAACAGGATCTTAACTATGATTTGCCATCCTTGCTGACTGATGATCTGTTCAAGTATGATAACATTCATTACTTTCAGAAGGTAGCCCTTTTTTTTTGTTTATTGTACACGATTCTTTTTTTTCATTAACAGTGCACTATACCAATGGACTTTGATACTGGGAACGCATTCGGCCTTGAAACAAGCTATTGATTCTGCTCTATGTGCATTTTGCTATGTGAGACCGTCCCTTATTCCGATGCTTCTTCAGAGAGTACATATTCTCGTGCCCAATCTGGCTACTGATCACTCTGCATCTATTTCGGATGATCGCAAGGAGAGCGAAGGTCAGACTGATGACCGGAAGAGTGAAACAGATGCTGAAGAATGGTACAGCAGGCTTGTATTACCTGATTGTAAAAGATTGCACTTGACAGAGGGTCAGTTGCTGACTGTTGCTGCTGCAGCACGATCACCCTCTGGCATCCGCCAGCTGATTGATTCCGGTCTTCCTGCATCGCTCACAGCATCCATTACAGGTAATATTTTATTCAATAGAAGAAGAACGAATGATGATTTTGGTCTCCAGCTAATAACATGGTGTTTGTATTTGTAGAATTTTGTAAACTAGAAAAACTAAAGCAACAACAACGTAAATCATCGACGGAGGAAAGACCTCAAGGTGTTAGTGCTGAAAGTTTGAGTTTGACAGACAACGATAAAGCTGGAGAATCATCTGGCCAATCCGATAACAATTTTAGTAAGTTAACGTATATTTTTCATTGTGATTTTTTCAAGTAGTTGAAGATTTTTTTCATATTGGAAATTTGTTTTTAGATGGTCTTTCGATGACCGAGCCCGACAGTATAGCTGTAGTATTGGAATTTTTGTCTCTCGTCTGCTCCGAAGCCAGAATGCGAGATTGGCTTGGAAAAGAGGGTCGAGGATTTTGGCTTCCTTTGTTGTCTCTCCTAAGCAATCGACCTATTGAGAATCCATCTGCTTCCATTTCCAGGTAAGAAGTCATTTATAAATCAGTATAATGTAACTCATGTCTTAAAAATATTGTATCACATGGACATGCTTTTTATTTCTCAGGTGTTCAAAGACCAATGTGTCCTATGCAAGTCTGGAAAGCGCCATGATTAAATTCTTATCAAGATGTTGCTGGTGTCATCCCGTCAATCAGCACTTACTAGCTGAACTATTGACGGATGTGATATCCCAGCAAAGAGCACCACCATGTAAGTATAATCCTAGTGTCACGTTACATAACAAAATATACAAAAATATTCATCTGATTATTCCAAAAAAATTATCCTATTTAGCTGTACGCCATCTCCATGGAATATCTGGGTTCACAAGACGTTTGATCCTGCAACTATTATTAGAGGGTGAAAAAGTTTTGGTATCGGTAACGTCTGAATCACCAATGAAAGTATCGAACACATCCATGAACCATAATACACCATCGATGCCACCGCATCCAGCATTCCCACTGGGTCATTATCATCAGCTTCTTTATATGTCAATTCACGCAACAGTGGCTGATATATTACAACAAGTATCAGGTAATTCAATCAAATACTATGGTACCAGGATATGAATCAGGAAGAATAGTAAATTCGGACAATAGAGTGTAAAGGAAGGCAGGAATATTCGCGAGCCGAACGGTTAATAGACGTGGGTAATTGAATAATGAACGAATAACGGATACAGTTATGGTAATACAGGTACTTGGCTACTTTTGCTACTTCCCAATACCGATAAGGGGAATGATGCTAGTACAAGCAAGTCTAATAGCTCACGCGAGCGTTGGGAATCGGGCATGGCCTTGGCGGTGGACATGCTGAGTGTTGCGGCTGGAAACACGGCAAAGGATAAGAGGGCTAAAGAAGCTTCGAATAGATCGCAGGCTCGCGGTCCTGTCATAAGAAAGGCCCGTTTGAATTCCGGTACGACTTACATTTTGCTTTCACATACGTCACCTTTCCTCATACGTACCGTCAATTCCGAAAGTATCGTTCGTCCGTTAAACCGTTATTGGTCCGATAGAGAAACGTCTTTCCCTTTTCGAAATATATCTAAGTAATGCGTTCCTCTAAACATTTTGAGAATAATCAAGCTTTCTTATTTTATCAACAGATGGTAGTACAGCTGGATCTAAAGGCGCTAGTAATAATCAACCAGGAACGTCTTCATCGAGTAACTCTAATCAGCAATATCTGACGCATTCGTCGCGTCCCGATACGTCATTGCCATCACAAATGACAATTGCGCAACTTTTGGCGATTGCCGAGGACACTGGATCATCTCTGTCTAAACCATGTTTACAGTTGTCGTTGCGACAACGTAACAAAGATACCAAAGGTAAGGATATGACGTTATTTTTAAAAAAATAATTGAATGACCTTATTTTGTTTCTTTTTCTTCTTCTAGATGATCTGGTTAAGCAAAACGACATAGAGCTGCTGTATTACAGGAGTATAAGTAGTTCACTTGAGGTGTTTAGTGGTGGAGGTGGTTTAGCTGTTCTGGCTAAACATCTTCCTCTAGTATATCCAGACGCTGGTAGATCACCACCCCATATGGAAAAATCACCATCACCAGAACAGCCTGATGCCGATTGGGTGAAAGTCGAGGCGAGTGGTGACGTTTACTATGAGGTTCCGGATGAAGGTGGAAATCCTGGAACATCAAGGATACCGCCACCGGCACCACATGTTCCACCCCATTCGTTAGCAGCGTTTGGACTCTTCCTGAGACTTCCAGGATATGCCGACGTTCTGTTGACCGATAGAAAGCGCGCTCAATGTTTATTAAGACTTGCGCTAGGAGTGTCCGATGATGGTGATGGCGGAGATGTTCTAGCTTCACCTTTGGCTTCATCTCTTCCGACCTATCCATTCCTGGTTTTGAAACATTTACTGAATATAACGCCACCTACAACGGACGATGGTTTACTTCTACGACGTACGACCATTGAAGTGGGAGCTGTTTTACTATTGCTGAACTGTCTAGCAATATTCACACATCAAACGGGACACAATGAGGGATCTGAACAGAGATTAGGTCAGAGTGGAGGACGTAGCGATGACAAGTCGCATCTTTATTGGGCTAAAGGTACTGGCTTTGGTACTGGTTCTATCCAACAGTCCTGGAATGTGGAACAAGCTCTACTGCGTCAACGATCTGAAGAGGAACACGTTACGGTTCTACTTCAAGTACTGGCAGGCTACGTGGGCCCTGGCGGACAACCGCAAAGAGAATTACCTGCTCCATTTACTGACTTATTGGCACGTTCTTGCTTACTTCCGGCACTCTCGTCTTATCTCAGAAATGATTCTGTTCTTGACATGGCCAGACATATCCCTTTGTATTGTGCAGTCTTGCAACTGCTGACATCCATGGCTCTTTCAAGTCAATTGGCACCACTTCTTCTACCTAGAGGTGGAAGGTCTGGAGAGCCTTCTATAGTATCTCTTTTATCCAGTATGAAAGTTTGCGTGGACACATACGTGCATAAAATTAACCGTACTCGGGGTAACAAATCGAAATCTGCCTCAAAATATCCAGATGATACAGAACAGGATGAGGGTTTAGCTACCCTGATACCATATATCCAGGACAGTGCAACTATTGTTCAAAACGCTACTTCAAAGCTGGCCAGTATTGGTGAAGAATTAGCTGGTCCCAGTCCTACAGCCCCGGAATTGCCACTACGATCCATAGAACAGCGATACCTTGAAGTGATGAAGAATCTGCAGTTTGGTAAGAGATTTTGCATAAAAATACTATGGTCTATTTAATTTTTATTAAAATAAACATATATAATCGCACTATTTTTTCTGACATACTTATAGATACATATGAGATGATAACAGAAAATCTGGATGGTTCTGGATATTGTTTCGCTGTGTCTTATCATTTTGAATCCAATATGAGAGCCGCAGGCGAAAGGAGTCATCCAGCAAGAGTAAAACGATTAGCACAGGAAACTGTCACACTCTCTACTGCACTTCCCTTATCGTACAGCAGTAGCGTATTTGTCAGATGTGATGCTGATAGGTTGGATGTTATGAAGGTATGATACTATTTGTTTAAATATGGTAATATATTTTTATTTCTACAGCAATTCAATTATCTCTAATATCTTCTTTAAAGGTACTAATTACCGGTCCAGCTGAGACACCTTATGCTAACGGCTGCTTCCAATTCGACGTGTACTTCCCACCGGACTATCCTAACAGCCCTATGATGATAAACTTGGAAACTACAGGTCGTCACACAGTCCGTTTCAATCCAAATCTATACAACGATGGTAAAGTGTGTCTCAGTGTCTTAAACACCTGGCATGGTCGACCTGAAGAGAAGTGGAATGCCCACACAAGTAGTTTTCTACAGGTACATTAAAAGAGAGCAAGATATGCGGTATTATACTAAAATGACAGACCAATTTTGATAATTATGTCCTGTTCTATTTCTTAAAAAGGTTTTAGTCTCCATACAGTCATTGATCCTGGTATCGGAGCCATACTTTAACGAACCAGGTTACGAGCGATCGCGTGGCACTACCAGCGGCGCTCAATCTAGTCAAGAGTACAACGCCAATATTTGCCAGGCCACTGCTAAGTGGGCGATGCTTGAACAAATACGAAATCCTTGTCCCTGTTTTCAAGAGGTAAGTGATCGCTTGTGATATTATTTAAAACAGAATCCATAGTATTTAAATGATTTATCTTTCATTAAAAAAATTTAATATATAATCATCAATTTGTCCAGGTGATACATACTCACTTTTGGATAAAGAGACACGAAATTGTCGCACAATTAGAAGGTTGGATAAGGGATATGGAGCTACATGGGGCGGATCGTCGATCAGGTCGAACCATCTCTCTAAACGCTCTGGCTCTGAGGGTACGTATAAAATAAAAAATATATTAAAAATAAGTAAAGACGGATCTTATCTCCAAATATAATTCTCACTTCCAGAGACACTATAGGCTACTACGAGAAGAGCTGAATAAACTGCCAACACCGGAGGGTCTAGAGGATCTTGTGGAACCACTACCATCGCCCGGATCACCTCTAGAGCTTTCAGGAACCCCGGGTACACCAAGCACACCTCCAATGGCCACAGTACCAGCGACCACATCTATGAGCACGGTGATAAGTAATGCCATCGCTCCAATTGATAATGCCGGTACTAGCAATCACGTGCACCACGACATCGACACTGATGTAGAGATGGAGAAAATGGTCTCAAAAGTGTGTGAATAGTTAAAGGGTGTTAATAGAGAGATTGTTGGACATTTTGAAAAGTCTATTGTTAGTGTTATGAACAATACACGGTATGTGACTACGGAGCAGCATGTACAATTAAGCACGGCTGAGAAATTGACGAATTGCCAGGAAGCAGCAAACAAGGCGAACAAGAAGATGATAGACAGGAAGCGGGGTGTAAGCCGGAAACAGAGAACAAAAAATACATGAAGGGAAAATGAAACAGGGAAAATAATATTGTCAAATGATAATTATGCAATGATAATGACAATGACTATTCAAGGACGCATGACGGAACGAATACGAAGTTATACGTGACGAAAAATAATAAAGAGTCGCAAATAACGAGAAAATGGCGCGCGGGCACATACGCGTATTAGGTACTTTGTCGTAGCTGCTGCTATACTATATGTACACTGCATTCTAACTCTGTACTTTACTATTATAAGTACCAATTGTTACTCCATATTTATTATACATGTTCCTCGTTTATGTAGCTGGGTACTTCCCTACGTGCAATGCGACTGAACTTCAGCGAGAGTGCTTTTAATGAGTGGAAAACAATTCTTATTATTAGATTGCGCAAGGAGGCGTATACTATACGCAAAATGGAATTCAAGAAGAAAAAAAAAGAGAAAGTACCGCTTTGTCATATACTTTATCTTATTTCAAATTCGCGCAATATTTCAAAAACGGTTTAGTTATATTGTCGCAAGAGATTGGTTCACAGCAAAAGTAACGGTATTGAAAAAAAGCATATTAAATTTGTATCTTTTTTTAAATTATAAACGAACGTACGATTAGTCCTTTCAAAAGTAATTGACTTTGACTTAAACAGAGACAAGCGCCATCAATCAATTTCACATTTATTAATTTTTTGTCCATTATACGTAAAAGACCATACGATTTTCGTCTCTGCAATATTGACTTCCGGACTTTCCGTAAAGTGCGTTTGATGTAGATAGCATACTTGATACGCGATGATACCTTGGTACCGATTGCGATGAACTCCAGTACCGATGATCGTTTACTGTAAATAATCGCCAATAAGCAAACAAAAGATCCCATACCCGTCTCTATGTTTATAATTGCGAATTACTAATGAGAGTGTCCTTAAGTGTATTACATCTGACGCATGGACTCGTAAAATGATTGGATATATGAATCACATATGATGCATGGGAAAGTGAATGTGTTAATAGTTATTTATAATAAACAATTATTACCACGTCACTACATGCCATGATTAATTACAAAAATTTTTTCCGTAATATCAACTAATAATATCCTTCTCCCACTTTATACTAATAAACGTCACTTTTAATGCTGGGTTCCTTAACTTATTTTTACATCATTATTTCAAGGATGCTGCATACATCTCATTCGAGATGAAATAAAATACAATGATGAATACACAATGTATGACATTTATTCATCTGCATCCTTAAATCAGTCTACGCACGTAGATATTCAGATTCTATCAATAAACTACATTAATTGTTAGGTCTTTTTAAAATCTTCAACTATACTCGTACGTCAGTTGCGACCAATGTATTTGGGTAACTGATTTTTCCAACCTATTTATTTTTTCATGTTTTATTATACATATATATGTCAAACAGATGCCTATACGTTTATACGTATGCATACATGCTGTCTTGCTATAGGTATATATATATATGATCTTGCATGAGTTACCTGTTAACTTATACTGGTTCAATGCTCTCCCGGATTCCTAATTATTTTCGCAGAAGAGCTTCGTGACCTAAGGAGGGAAGCAAGTACTCATCTCTATTTTTATATCTTCGTTAATTAACTGAAGAGAATAATATCCGACTGATTCTAGTACACGATGCCAACGACAAAATAATATGTACAGCAGAGTTATCTTTTATATCTTTTTCGTTATTATAATATAAAAATTCCCGATACTAAGTTTTTGGACATGGTTGTACCTAGCGATTCAGTCTAAGGAGCGATTCTCGTTCAAGGGAAATCTATGATCCAGAATAGCAGAATCGTTAAATTAATATCATTCTAGTAAACATCACTGCGACAGGATCAACGAGATCAAATCCAGTAAGTCAATATATCTATTTTATGTGAATGTGATATGATAAAATGGAAGTTACGTAATTTCGCGATCGAAGCACTCGTCGATATTGTATTTGGTGACGGAACTTATGGATAACCTAAATTTACAAAGAAAATTAAAATATTCAATAGGATTGAAGCTCGTGATAGTATTGTGCGCTCACAATCAATAAGGACGTATTTTATTAATTTTTCAAAGAAGATGGATCCATTTTTTAATTTTTGATTTTATTTTATAAATATACTCATACGTATGGTCGTACATATATTCATATGTTTATATGATATACGGACTGACAGAGTGTTGATTTATAATCCAATCATATTTTGTATTTACACATCGATCTAATCTTTCCTCGAACATTCTCATTTTAGAAAATTTGTTACTCCACCTGATATGCCGTGAGTCTTATCAGCAACTATCTCTTTCATCCGTTCGTTTCTTAGTGTCGTAAATTTTTTCACATTATTATTCTAGCTTGTGCTTTATTGTTTTTATCGACTAATGTTCCTTTTATTTTCTTATCATTATCATTTCGTCGTTCATAATGGTGAATTTTTTGCTATACGCTATACGTGACTGTACATCTACCAGGAGCGGATCTGTTTCTTATTGGTTAAGCATCGTAATGACTAGATGGCAAATCTTACTTTTCTTATAGCTAAATAAGATATAAATAAAAATATACATAACGCGTATCTTGGTCACGTGTACATGTGGTGGACACTATTCTCTTATGTTTTCGACATTTCCATACGGTATAACAAAGAAAACATATCTAAAAATATTGAAATACGTAATTAAGGAATAAATTAATATAACAGGGATCGGCATACCAATTAACAAATATATATATATTCTCGTCTTTAATTGAATAAAGTTCATTAGATTCAACGATTCGAGTCAATAGCGCGTACATTTCTCACAAATCAGTTCAATGAAATGGCGAAGGATATTACGATGGATACTTATTGTTATATTTTAATTAGTCATCATTGTGCTTTTCAGTGTACCATATTATTAGCAAAACCCGTTGCGATTTTTCTTTCCTATAACGATGCCTTACAGGACTTTGCGATATCCGGCGATCAAGATTTAACGGATGAAGATCGGTAATGAGAGTTCGAAGCTTTCACAAGTATTATTATTCTGGTCCGGACTCTTTTACTTCTTTGATAATTCCTTATCTTCTTGACCCTGATTGGTCTGCAGATTAATTCGATTTTTCATCTCGGTAACCAATCTGTCTGCGTGTGATCCACTTGATGAATTGGATGGTACCGATGACGCCAGATGGGATACCAGAGAAACTGAGGCGTCGCTGATGGCGTTCAATTGCTTCTGTAATAATACAAAAAGATATATATTAAAAAGAGGAATGTTAAATAATTATTATATTTCACAGTATTCAAAATAAAAAGAATTGTACTAAGTGAAAATTATGATTTTTTTGGATATGCTTTAGAATATATACCATTTAATAAAATGACTTTAACAGTCCAAGTGCGTGCCCGTAAAGGGTAGTGAATTGGTTAGATTGGCTCCCGTAAATCTTAGGGTACGAGTACTTTTTTTTTTTTTGAAAAATTTGACTATGATATTTCATTGTTTATAGATTCGCTCCAAAAATAAGTCTTGATCGAATGTCTAGTGTCTTTGATCAATTAACACGTTAAAAGTTGAACTAACTTTGTTGACCTTTCCATTCACGCCACGTGATACTGCCAAACCGAGTGAAGAGGAAGAATTGTTCACAAATACGCGGACTTTGGGCAGCTGCCCGGAGCCGCTTTTTGGATTGAGTCTCGGAGAGATTATTGATCAATATTTTAATATATTGATCAATTATTTATAGGGGATAATGTTATTAAAAGTTAATTTATTCTTTCTTTTTATAAATCGTCCGGGGAAAAAGATTAGGTTTGTTCAAATCAAATGTAACCTAATTTGATCTGATTGGATACGAAGTTTGTCTCAATCAGATCTGGTCAGACCTGACCAGACATGACAGATCTAGCTAAATCTGAGTGAACTTGATCGTGTCTGGCTTTCAGATCGGCTCAAATATAACTAGACGTGACCAAATCTTACGAGATATGCTTATATCCGATTGGACTTCGTATCGATTTCTGGACTCATATCACTTATATTTCGTCACATAATTATTTATCATAAGACATAAAATAATATAATATCACAATATCGCAAGCTTCGACGTTATCTGAATTTCGTCCATATCTAATCAGATCAAATTTGATCTAAAGAGATCTGATTGGATGTGGACAAAATTTAGATCTGATTGATCTCAGCAGATCTAATTTTTTTTTCCGGGCTACCAATTTAATTTTGAAAAGCAAAGTATCCTTTTTACATCCTCCGCTGCTTCATCGTCAAACGGAAAGTTTAGTGTCGGTCATCGATGTTCGACACGGCCCATGGTATGTTAATAAAATTGGCAACTACATAAAAAACTTAATACGTTGTTTAAACTGAATTTTGTTGTTGATACACCAAGCATCATTAGGAAATTTAAACTCGAATAAACAACTCGGAAATGAAATCTCAACTATAAAGTTGAGAGAAAGAGATTTATTTTTGTAGATTTAATTAACGATCCCTGTTACTAGGATCCTTTGAGTGCGGACGTAATGTACTGTTGGGAAAGTTGGACTAACAGTAAAGAGGGTCTCCGATTCGCTTGGGTAACTTTTATTTACAATATGCTAGAAAGTTCTTGGACAAGTCTCGTGGTAACTTTTAAGGCGCTAAGTTAGATTTTGCCGATTCCACGCGTGGTAGCCAAGAAGTGCAGAGGAGGACAGCTTTTTCAGGCTTTGTTACTGTCTTACTAAAGCGCAGTACACCCGATTCTGGAAGAGACAGAACGGATAGAGAAAGGCTTGCAGATGGACATTCAATTCTGAGAACAGGTAGACCTCGACTTTTCTTCTGTCTACTATTAAATAGCTACGCGTGTCCTTTGGGATTTTCACATGTTACTTCATATAGAAACTATGTGGGATTCGAGGAGATAAAAGCTAATTAGATCACACGCATGCACTAGAGCTCTACTTACTTTGATATTATTGACATTCTCAGTGTGGGACCAGGATGCTGCACGTCTGAGTTCCTCTAACTGATCCTCCAGAGCATCAGTTGAATTTCTTTTGATGGAGGCGCCATCTTTTTTCCATGTATATATTGCTGGCTCTATACCTGCGCGTAACTGACTGCTAGGATGATCTGGATCAGTAGAACCAGTAATTGATTGCTGTGCAGGTGTCTCTTCTATGTCGTTTTTGCGCCATTGGTTTCCATTGTACTTTGGCGACACGGCGGACATTGCTATAAATGCATTTCTAGATCTACTACCATCCATGGATGATCCTGTATTCATGACTGGCATTGCTGTTACTCTGTGATAAGCAAATTGCTTCCACTTGGGCCAAGTTCCCGGTGGTGAGGATTTCCCAAAGTTGTTCCAATTCTCAGTGATCTTTGACGGCCATGGTCCATCTTCCGATTTGGACGGCCAAGTTCCTTGACTTTCGGATACGGACGTGGGCCATCGTCGTCCAGCATCTTCTATGTCTCTGTTGTAGGAATCGAGAGCCTTTAAATTATACGGTTTCCATGTGGATTGATCAGCAGGCATAACCCATGCGCCGACTGATTGGATTTTTGGTGATATTGCGGACTTTTCTTGCCATCCTTTACGACTGTTATCTACGTTCCCAGTCCAGGATCTTGGGTTATCTTCGAGGGTCAAAGCTTTAACAAGATCGACATCAGGATTATAGTCTTTGCTCGGCTTAATCGGCCATTGTTTTCCAGGAGTCATCTTCAGGGGCCAGGAAACAGGCTGTTTGAGGGAATCTTGTACCTTTGGAGCGACATCCTTGCTGATCTTGACGGCCTTGTATTTCGCATTGGAGGGCTGATAAGACTTGAAGTCACTTGTTGATTCTTTATCGGATAAAAGTCTTCCCTGCTTGTCTAGCCCCAACTTTCTCACCAGATCAGCATTTGGGTTGTAGGATTTCCCATTCTTGTCCTTAGGCCAGGGTTTCGTACCGGGCAATTTAAACGGCCATGTAGCGGGATCTGAAGTGAGACTATTCCAGGACTTCATAGTGACCTTGGGAGCTAGACCCTTATCCTTATCCTTATTTTGCTTGACAGCATCTCTACTCAGTTCAGATCGATTTCTACCTTTATCCCAGCTAGATTCCTCCCTATAATATCCTTTATTTTTATCTGTTGTCGGCCATGGTGAACTTGGTTTACCGGGCCAGCTGTTGGCTACCCCGGCCACCGTCTCCCAAGGTTGCTGTTCGGTATGACCACGTTGCGGTGACCGAGTCTTATCAGGATCGGCCTCAAGATGCGGCCAGTAATCTCTATTACTTTGCCAAGGTCTAGAATCGTCAACCTGAGGCCACAGCTTCAAATCACCAGAGTCTCTCCATCCCCACTTACCGGATTCCACCGATCTGTCATCCGTTTTCCAACTCGGTCGGCCATATTTAAATTGTGCAGTATCCTGCCAGCTCTTACTAGCTGCGTATTCTAGACCCGGTGGCCTGTACTCATGATTCTGAGCATAACTCTCCGGAGGGATGAATTCTTCCTCACGACTTCTTCCACGTGAAAATTCTCTAGGTGGGCTATACTGCCCGTATCGTTGATAACTTCGCTCAGGAGGATCGTAATCGCGGATCCTACTGTTCTCGCGTTCGGTAGCATAACCTGAAACGGACTCACGATGTGGTACTAATGTTTGATGTGTATTCACTTTTCCATAATGAAGATGTCTAGGTTGCGTGTATTCCCGTGCCGACTCTAGCATCAGTGCTTGACGCTCGGTGTTCAGAGCTTTGTGCTCCTCCCGTTGCTTGCTGTCCAGGATTTGTTGTCCGAATTCTCGTGCCGGCGAAGGTTTCAGACGTGGATTGGACGAGAAACGAACTTTCGCTACATTTGGATCATCCTGCAGATTCCATAACCATGGTGGTCCAATTAACCTCTCTGCGACTAGTCGCCATTCCATAGGCGTCGTCAACCAGGGCGTCTCCGTTGTGGTAAGCAAGGACGGTGTACTTGCTATTGCTGTTGTACTGATGGGATAACGATGCTGACGCGGCTTCTTCTTCTTCTTCTTTTTCAATTTCTTTCTATTTTTTTTCGGAGTGCTCGACATCGGTGATATAGTTGTTGTCGACGTCGATGTACTTATCATCGTGTTCAAGTCGAATCCTCTCTTCTGCGCTTCTAAAGCTCGACGAGAAAGCTCCAGACCCCCCTCGACGTCCACTGCAAAAGGTATTAATTCTTCGTTGCTTTTTAAAGATTTCGAATGCTATATCTATTTTTCTTTTTTTTTATTGCACGCAGCTGTCTGTATTCCCGCTTATTAATCTCCGCTTATCGATATTTCAGTAATAACCTAACCTGAATATTTTCTGCTATCAATCAGCAAAGGTATCCAAATAACAGTTATTAGACAGCTATTCCTATCATGGTGGATATTTAATCATTCTCGCGTATGAAAAATTCCTTTGGGCTAAATACAATTGATATTAATTATCATGGATAATTACAGTCGTTATTCTATCTAACGAATCATTTGTTATTGTCAGTTTAATTCGAATTTTTTCCTTTATTCAACGAACGCGCAAGGGTTCGCAATAGGAAAACTGCTAATTTCTTATTATTAGAAACAGCTATACACAAAATTAACACGTTTGATTTGTAGATAGTAAAAGAAATAGTATAACGACAACTGTAAAGTGATAAATGTAAATAATTGTCTAACGAGTTACGTTATATTTAGCTTCCTCGTGAGAGAGTTTCTGCATTTAAATGACGAGTATAAGAATGGGGACTACCAGAACTACCCTTATCGACGTTTTCCCGCGTGACGCAAATTTTTAATTAGACGTTAGGAAACCGTTCGTAGCGAAGTCGCGATGTAGTCACCTCAAACATTTCACACTGAATTTCTCGAGTGATTCCTTAGAAATTCTTTGAATGTGCACGGTTCAAAGTCCAAGAATGGAAATTGAAATAGAATAGACTTGAACTTACTGAGCAGTCTGTGCACGCGTTCCCATCTTCGAGGATTCTCAGCAAGCTTCACCAGAAGCTTCAAAAGACTTTCAGCCAGGGCGCCTTCCTGAGCCTGAAAAGAGACGAATAAAACATTTGACGAAATTAGCCTCTCGCCTTTTATCAGACTTGACTTTAATGGTGAAGTTTTCTTGACTTTAAATCAGCTTCTTCCGAAATTCAAATCTTCGAATTTTTTTATTTTATTTTCCCTTCTAGTCTCAACGTGACTTCAAGCTTCGCTCGTCGCAACGTATCAGGATACGAAATGTACATTTCATACCACATCAAGCATGATCTGTCATAGTGACTCGATAAATTGAATAATCGAGGGGAGAAAAAAACCTGGTAAACGTTCAACTAGATTTTATTATAAAAAACGAGGGATGGTTAATAAAATAAATTATCAACTACCTATGGGTTTTGAGGAATTTCAAAGTGATCTGATGACTATTAGGATGCCTTTATGCTATTTGGTAGCCTGGTATTTCACCGTACAGTAAACAAGAGATGAGGAGTAGAACTGGACGATGTGGAAGGAGCATATTGTTTCGGAATCGGGATTACTTAGGAAGTAGATTGGCGTGTGATGAAATCACGACTATGGGAAATAACGCGAGGAGGATAGGAAGGCTGATTTGCCGGACGAGTAAAGTGTAATTAACTTTGATGAGAATCGTGACAAAACCATCTCTATTCTGTGAATCTTATTTTCTTAATGTTTTCTTTTTTACATTTTATATCCCTTCAGTTCGTATACCTGTGCACGTATCCGCCGGCCTATCCTGCCATAGATCCCTCAACAGGGTGTATCCATTTATTTCCAGTAGCCGTTACATGAGAATTTCCAGTTATTTAGCGATCATCGATAAAGTCTAAGACTTCTAATAAGATAGTAAAAGAGTTATCTCTGTACGGATGAGCGAATTATGACACTTCCTTGGAAAATTGCTGGGTTGGCCGAAGCCATAAGGGATGTTCCACTTCATCATATCTTTCCAATGATTTTCTAGAGTTCTTGACCTCCCCGGTTGGCTCCTACAACTAACCCAAGAAGCGCTGACTAGGCTGGTGCCGACATCACCCTATAGATTAACGGTTCAGCCGTTATAGAGGTTTATACGAGAATCTGGAATCTGTCCGAACTTGCGCGCGATTAAGTACGCAAAATCTTTAAATCCTATTTCACTCCTGCAGCTTTAACTTCCGTCTTAGCCCATTTGACATCCCTGAGAGCAGGTTTACCTAAATTGGCATCCCTCTTCTTAAATATTCGTAATTCGCACCTCGTTTCCCTCCCTTAGTCGAAATAGAGAATCAGCAAAGAGCTATGGAATTCAATTATTTGGAAGAGAATTCGAGGCATGGATGGTAAAAGCATAGAGGGTATGAACCAACAGCAGGCTTTACAGCTTCTGAACACAACGAGGAAGCCGATGTAGTAGTTCCGGAGAGGGATTTTCTCGACAATTCCCAGAGAGCATCGTCACTGGGTCTAGCTGTCCTATTAGCGTTCATTATGCATTACACGTTTCGGTACGGAAGCGGGCTCGACGTTTCTCTCGTGATTTTTATTTTTTAAAGAACTTAGCAATCCTCGTGGGATAGGTTGGTGCGACGGTGGAAATTGGTGAGTAAGGGAAGTGTCACTGCCACGGCAGCAATTTAAAATCAGAGCCGTTTTATTAAATGAATCTGTCGACGAGCCTTTGCTGGAACAGTCTGGTCCTTGTCGATCTTTATTCTTAGGTTCAATTAGCGCGAAAGTCGTGGTCTTTTGTGTCGAAGTTTTCAGCGCGGTGACTGGGACTTCAAAGGAATGACGAGGGGCGGTTCTCGTCGGGGACTTGGCAAATCTGGAATGAGGTTGAGAAGAGCCGTTCCGACTGGAGGAGCTCTTTATTACGTCTGCGAGTTCTGAATTCTGAATTCGCCATCAATGCCAGGAACGAGGCAGGAAAATTGGAAAACTTATCGCGATCCAATCCCGAATTACGGTACACTGGACGTTGGCCAATGCTGGACGAGATACCAGAAGTATGAGCTTATAAGCTGAGCATTAGGAAATAACCCTGAAACCATAATGAACTCATGAATGGACTTACGCCTAGCTCTTGGAGCTTCTGTTCTTCTTGCTTCTGTTCGGCGGCGTATTCCGCCCTGAGGTAGGCCTCCAAGTCACGTAGCACAGTCTCCTGTCGTTTGTCAACTTTTCGGGGAGCCTCGGATGAAGACTCCAAGTCCTCGAATTTCGTATCCTCCCGGATCTTCGTCTGCAAGACGGGCTTCTCGTGGTAAATCTTTTTAGACGTGCTTTCCGTCGACTTATCCTGGGACTCCTTATATAGACAATCGTTTGGGAAATCGAATTAAATATTAATAATTTCTATATATCGAGTACGGCTTACCTCTTTAACGTATGTCGAAGGTTCAGATGATATGTGATAAGATTTTTTGAGTTCGTCATTCATCTGATGAAAAATATCTTTAGTATCCAATCTTTTTTCGGTCTCAGTTTCATTGCCACTGTTGATCTCTTTCTGGGTGCTCAACTCCTTCTTAACAGTCGGCACTCTCTTCATCTTCTGCTCGACCCTCTTTTCTAGCGCTTCTTCAGCCCTATGCATGTTTTTGTACTTCAGTAACTGAACAACCTGAAAATGAAAAGCGATCAGCAACTGACGTCCCTCGTCAGGACTCTTTATCCTACCTCTACGTCCTTCTCCTTGAGAATGCTCTCGTCAATAGCTTCGTTTGATGCTTCAGTTTCATCCGAGCCATCCTCCACGCTCTTCTCCCTTGACTCGAACATCTTCATCATCTTAAGTTTATCTTGATCCTTTGCACTTGTCCTGACTGCACTACTGGAGTTTGACCCTGTACTCTTATCATCCTTGGACATGGCCTCGTGCGATTCTGCCATAGCTCGTAACTCATCCTCGTACTCATCCTGCTCCTCCTCCTCATCCTCACCCTCGTACTCCTCCTCGCCATCGCATCTCTCTTCATTCTCATTCTCAACCTGGTCCTCAACTTGCGACGATCCTGATCTCTGTTCGCGACTCTGTTCCTCGAGTGTGCTGTTCAGGATCGTCCTGGGCTCTGCTGGGTCCTAACGAAAAATATTCCATTCACATAGTAAATGCACGTCCAGATTGGACAATCAGGCAACCAGCATCGCTTAGGAATTTAGCTTGGTACTATATATAAAGATTTCGAGGCTATTGTTTCTTTTTGTAATTCGTAACCTTAGTTTGCTGAAGAGATTTGTTGAACCAACAAGTTGATTGGATTGGAAGCGAATGGAGGTTGGTTCGATAAATCTTTCCTTTCTACCGCGCTCTGGGATATTCTCCAGCTCGATAGGTACATACACGTGTCTCTATCCATATGCACCGTACTATCTTCATACATTCTACATGTGATCTCGGTTGCCATTACTTACTGCAGTTCCTCGCAATCCTGATGCCTCGTTCTCACTGCTTACTGTAATCAGAAAGAGAATCCGCATCCTTGAATAACTTTTCTTACTATACGTATAGCATTATATGCATAAGATATTCCTTTTTGCTACCTATAGATTATTCCGAGTTTTGGTTCGCGTCCAATTTCATATATGGATTTTACAATGACATCCTCCAATATCATTTCACGTGATATACGCTGTACTATCTGTAGATCCTTAGATATAGATAGATATTAAAGTTACATTATATACTATCCAAGCAGCAAGGAATATCTATGAAATATCTCAAAATAAAGTTTTATCCAATAACAAACATAGTTATTGTACGGATATACAATTTACAATATCTAATGGATATTGACATTTGATCAATGTTGTTTACTTGTTATCTAAATGATATCATTACAATATTTTTTCAAGGAGATTTCTATTTGTCATTTTTCTATAATTTCTAAAAAATCCAGAAAGTTATATTATACGAAAGCTGCACTCCACGAAATAGTGAGTTGCAGCAACTAGTGCGATCACGTATGATTTTGTTTCCACCGATGTCGAACGGGAGTTGAAATACATTAATTGTATAGCTATAGTTTGCTGATATATAAAGATATACAAAAGGTATGTATAGATTATTCGACTTCATCTATTTAATAAAACGATTCGTCTAATAGACAAAATGCGAAAAACAATAAGTTTAGTAGCAGCTCCCTGCACACCATTGGATACCCTCTAGAATCATGTCTAAAACCTTTGGATATGCAAAGGAACACACTTCATGTTCGTTGGATCAAGCCCGACGATCGGTTTTCATAAGATCAAATGCATCAACAATTCGCCGGTGCTCAAGGTGCCTTAGTAAAGATCACTTGCGATAGGCTTGTTTGTGTTTCTGGGGAAACGTCGAAAAAGAAATTTCAAAATGAATCGATACTGAACAGTGAGAAAGATGGAGATAGAGATATTTGTGTTTGCCTAACATAATGGAGCATAAGAAACGCTTGTATTTACTTAGCTATTGATCGCAGTTTCAAGTGCCGTAGCCAACCGAAACTCTTGGCCGGAAACCGCCGACCAATAATGAGAAGGCTCTCTAGTTACATATATATCTTTGTACGCACCCACGCACCAGAGATCTATTTGGTTTTACGTAGGAGTCCTTTCAAAGAAAATTAGCCGATAGCTAGGGTCATTATCATTTCTGGGTACCGTTTTTGAGCCCTAATCAACCTTAGCGTTGTACCTGTAGAACGGTTAGAGAGGAAATTCGATATATCGTGAGGAGTCGGCTTAAGACTGGATCGACCTTACAGCTCAGTTTACCATCGGTCAAAGTGAATCTTTTTTTTTAATGACTTTTATCGAGCTTAACTAAAAACGTAATTATTTTTTTTAGGGTCGAGAGGAGACTGATGAATTATTATGATTCTTCTGGACACCTGTTACAGACCGCGCGATATTATGGAGAATGGAACCAACGGGGTAGGTGTTTGATTAGATCCATCCAGCAAGCGCCTTGGTAATTCAATGAGACACCGTTGATGCTTCACGCGAAGTACCTGGAGTACCGAAGATGGGTCTGAGTGCTCCTTTGGCATAAGGACGAAGAAAACTCCAAGGAATATCTCGCAATAGATTATTATGCTTCTGTATACGTAAGTAACTCATACGTAAATGTCTATTGGAATATAGACCCGATAAACACAACACGATAAAACAAACACGCCTCTTGTCATTTTATTTTGACAGATTTTATGGGATATTCGAAAACGTATTGTTTCTGACATCTATAACAACCGTCCTTCTCAAGAACCCGTTGCTTAACTTGTGGGGCCGTCACGTATATCTCACAAATTTGGAATCCAACCTGGAACGTGACGTCGTCACATCAGCGAACACGAGTTCCTTTCCGTTGGATTTCACCCCTGACGTAAGTTTATATACGTAAGTTCCTCGTACTTCGGAAAAGCCATAAGAATCTTGAGAACGTCCTCCAGAATGAAAGAGAAAAGTAGGGTTAACGTATGCGCATAATTTACTTCGTGTAAAAAAAATTCAACTGCTATGAGAAATATGGTTACGTGCAGTTTTACATGTCGAGCAAAACTGACAATGGGCAAATTGATAATTTCAATATAAACCGCAAATATGGCTGTTTTGTGGAATTATTGTGGGTTCAATTGATTTTGGTAGATTCAGTAGATTTAGATTATGTTTTTGGACGTGAAGGTATACAGATGGTGCACGTTCTGATATTATTTATCGTTCACTTCGTCGAGGTCTTTAAATTCTTTCGTTAAAGCCTATCCAAAATTCGGATTCTACGTCACGCTGAATATTCGAGATCGGTATTAAGCCTTGGCTCAACGTTTAATTAACTCTTGTAAACTCTCTTTCCCTTCTTGCTCAGATCTCATTTTCTCCCGAGTAGCAAACCGGCGGTAAGACAGTAACCGGGACGAGTTACGATCGTGCCTTTCGAGCGAGGTCATCCGAGGTTTACAAGGTCACTTGAAAATCATTGAAGATGAATCGCGCAATTGACGGATGACAGTGCTGGACCAGTTATGTTGAAAAATTTACTAAGTAAATTCTCTCTCGCCAAAGTACCATCATCCCCACTTGTAATTACGCTCCTTGTGTTATCTCTAATTACTATTAGTCGTCCATAGCAATGATGCTCTTCGGCTAAAAATAATTCCTAGCAAGACTCATCGTCATTGGCGCGAATGGCTATTAATTCCGGTTGTAAGTAATTTGGAAATTGAATTATACGCAGATACCAGTGAAATAGGGTGTGAAGTAGTGAAAAGGGGACGAAAGTTATAGAGAAGAAGGGAAGCTAATATTTCACTTCCATATTGATAAGTTAAAGCTACTCGATGGGGATAAATTGGGTCGAGATCCTAAACTTGCTCTCGTGGATCCAGCAACCCCTTTTAGTTCGTTAACACCGAACAAACTTTTCCTACCTTTACATCGACGTACGTTATGGCCGGTGCATAGGTACGCGAGTCGCCGCGGCGTCGACGGGACTTATTGAACCGAATATTGGCCATAATGCATGGGCACAGTTTTCCAATATTTCATCTCGATACACGCCAACTCGCAGCTGCAGCTGCATTCGTATTTATATTGCTCCTCGATTCACCATGCAGACTATATCGATGTAAAGGGTGTTCCGAAATTACTAACAGCAAGTATAAGCCCTTGTCGCGAGTCCACTGGGACCATAAAGCCAGGAGGTCGCTATCTATCAGTGTTCCGGGTACTTTGTGCCATGGTGTTTAACTCTTTTCGGACGTATTAAAGTTGGTTATGGGTGTCGTACTGGTCGGAATTAATTTCCGTTGAAAAAGCAGTAATACATAACATGCAAGATTATGAAAAAAAAAACAAGATTTATTAATTCTTTTGACAACTTTAGTTTTAGATTAGTACGGTTTCTTGTTGTGGTGGCTGAGAGTAGACATACCACCGCAAAGGATTAATACAGTAATTTTGTTATACAAGGATCGTAAAAGGTGTTCATCTATATGCTGTGAATAGGCGCGAACGCAATAATATTTCCTATAATTATTCCGACTGATCAATTACAGGTAAAAAAATATATATACTACAGATATTACACGTATTTGTGTATATAGAAAAATTGTAAATTTCCTTCAGTGCTTGCGATATTAATAAATGTGTTGGCTTTCGGACAGGCAGGAGTCCCGAGATCCAATAAAGTCGTAGATAGCTCAGAAGCATATGTGTGTTCGCATGTGTATATAAGTGCATGTATGTTAGTCTATAGATATATATATAAGAAATTGTACATAGATTGTGGTTTGCGAGACCGGTGTCCCTCGAGTTATTGGCTTCATTTCCCTGCTGTACATTGCACCTATACAGGCATCTCTGAGTAAAACAATAAAGTACAAAAACATGTTTTTCATTACTCTAGAATTTTCCCGTTCACGGAGGACGCTTTCATTGATGAAACTTTTGACTAAAATAACGTTTGAATCGGTACTCGTATGACTTTGTGTCTTTTTATCATTTGAAATGAATAACGCTGTAATAAATTTAGTCGAATGCCCCTCCATTCTTAAATTTAACCATTATCAACTGTGGGGCTGTTATATTTTTGATAAACATCACGACTATAAATATGTTCTGTTTCGGTAATGTACATCCATCGTATCCCCTGTACCCCGAGTATCCACAGGGATCCTGGAGTTATTGGCTTCATTTCCTGTCAGCGTGTTATATACTCTACCTGATAACAGGCTAGTATAGGACTCGAGCCAAGTTCTCTCTTGCGGGATGGGTTGGTATATTGTATACGTCTCTATTCTCTCTTTAAGGCCGCCGTACAATCTCGTCTTGCTCTTATCCCCTATATACAGATATATTTCGTGTAATATTAATCAGATGACGATGTCCGGATGTTTTAAGAAATATTGTTGAAACAATCACGAACAGCAGTGATTTCGAAATTTATTTTACGATCTGATTGCTCGAGTGAAATCATTAATTTCTTTTGTGGACGTTACGTGACTGGAAAAAATATTGCACGATTGATTTTATTATTGTCACAGGCCCATAGGATCACGTAGGTTCCATTAATCAAATTGATGTAAATTAATGTATTTCAACTTTATTCACAATTCTTGTTTATGAATTATTTATTTTTTTTTTGCATTGAAAAATTAAAAATTAATTGTAGTCACGGTAGCGAGAGTTGTAGCTGAAGTAGAATAAAAGTCTACGGGCATAGTATACATTACGCAAGATACCAGCCAGGACATAAACGCAAATGCACTTGGTCGCATTAGTACAGCCATTACTGCCTCGAATGTTGTAGTTGTATAGTTGCATCCCTGCTCGTGTTTCCAGCTGCATATAATTCGAGTCATTCGTGGAAGCTCTCGTGGTTCGTTTTACAAGCCTCCCCGATTCTTTGTAATCGCGAGGAAGTTTCACGTGTGATTTTTCGCGCAAGGCAATGTAGAATGTAGGATTGAACATTTGAAGCTTATATAATTATAATATTTTATCATTTATGTATTTCAGATTCCAATATTTATAAAAGGTAGAAAGAGAAC
This sequence comes from Cephus cinctus, assembly GCF_000341935.2. Lineage (NCBI taxonomy): Eukaryota > Metazoa > Arthropoda > Insecta > Hymenoptera > Cephidae > Cephus > Cephus cinctus. The sequence goes on along the minus strand of NW_014333243.1, from coordinate 36,669 downwards.
AGGTAATTGATTCGAGGTAATATATTTCGTAAAAATATTTTCTATACCCTTGAATCTCGTTTCTTTAATTTCCTACGCAACCCAATAATGTTTCTCGGAAAGAGTTTTTCTTTTATCCTTGACATTTGACGAAGGATCAGCCAATGAGAAACCATTCGGTATAATTATCCTGAACGAATTTTATCGAATTTCTAAATTAGTTACAGCCTAATGAGTCCTGCTGTCCGTTCCGGATAAAATTCACCCCTCTGGGAACGATCCTCAATTTTTTATCTGACTTGAACTACCTCGTTATGAACAGCAAGGTAAATTGCCACGATTATTTACGCGAATCTGGAATGGGAATCTCGTGAAAAAAATATAGGTATTATCGTCGATCGATCAAACGAAATCTGATTGAAGCAAGTTTGAATGAAATTTACAACTCCGAGTGATGGCATCATATTTTTACGTTTGTTTTATTAATTCGAGTTTCGATAACATAGATATATACAGCGTATCTGATTTCAACCCTGTAGGAGTTACTAATACTGTATGTTGGTACTAGGTAAGTCTAAATCCTTGTGGTTATACGTGTAATTTAAGATCACATAATTCAAATGTCCCGCGGAGTATCTTAAAACTTGCCTGGGGACAAGATAGGGGTTTACTTAATGCTCCTAACCTGGCCGTGTAGCGCTTACTCAGTCTGGGCTAGGTACTACGCATAATCGAATTAATCCTCGGTTATACGGGGCCGGAGTAAGTGCAAAGTGATAGGTTACCAAAGGTCAGACAGAGAAGGATAGCGAATGATGAAGGACGACGGAATGAAAGATAAAGGAGAAAAATGGCGTCGCGAAGTTATCTGCTTCGATAAATAGTATTGGCCGGATTTCTGTGTCGCTTTCGAAAGCTAACCTCACTTTGTAGACATACGCTCTTTCCCAGACTTGATGTAACCAACGTCATTCTGGCTCAAGGTAACTTTTTGATTTCATACAAATCGTTTCTAGACTTTATTCATATTGTTGCCATTATTCTCAACGAAGCAGACACTCCGTTGTTATTGGCGAGAGTCTGGTGTAATTTCGCTCTCAGGTAAGACAAACAATTTTAAGTTTCTCACTGCATATTCTATTTATGTAGCGCGAACATCTTTGAGATAAAATTATTTCATAGCAATCTCTACAATCTTTTATTTCTTTCTGATATTTTTGTGTAATTACACTTTACTATCTATGTCGCTGATTTATTATTTATTATCAAGTTATGGAATGTATAGTTACGGAGACTGGTTATCTTATCACGTCCCTTGGACACACTCGTGCTTGAAACTCACGGAGGAGTTACGTCACGGAAACTTGACTTTCTGTGTAATTTTGCTTTTATCGTCTTGACGACGTGTGTTATTGGTATTCCTAGCTCGTGCGGTTTTACGGTGCCTGGAAAAGGGAGAAGAAAGGAAAGTGTAGTAAAAATTGTCCTTTCGCGATTGAGTCTTGATTCCTTTGTCTGGATTCTTTTACGTCTTTCTAGTCGAGTCAGAGTTAGCTTATTTCTCAGGACGAAGTAAGAGAGTAGTTATGCGTGTGTATATTGTATATATTTTTTAAGAAGAGGTAGTTCTTAGAACTTTCTGTCTTGAGTATTGGCAGTTATGAGAACACTCTGTGTTTCTCAAGACAGTCCTGATAGCATCTTGATACGTAAGGTATAATGCCAGGACGATAAAGCGGCACTCACATCGAATTTTCAAAAAAAATTTCATGCTAGACACTCGGAGTTGTGATGGGCTAAGAAACGGTTTCGTTAGGTTAGACTAGGGTAGAACTCCAATGCCACATGTCTCAAGGTTTAGTTTTTTTAAAGAAAAAAACACATCGGCTCGTTATGTGTCACACGTCCTCATAATTACACTTTCACATTTCACATGTGAACGTATATCTACATACGTGGAATCGGAGCTCAGTAAATTTTCCTTCAACGAGCATAATGCCATTGGGTTCGTAAAAACAAGAAGATATACAAAGTGCGAAACGTGCTGACTGTAAAAAACAAGATAAAATGGGAGAATAAAAAAATAGGACAGCATCGAATATACAGTCTCGTATTCAATTTCATGGGTAAATGTTTTGATGATATTCTGGCTGGTTCGATACAGGAATATCTCCGTAAACATTCTTCAGCAAGACAGGAAAATGTCGACTCCGTCATAATATTTCTATTATTCAATTCAGTTGGATATTGCTTTGTTACTTTGAAGCAAGATGTAAGGGAAGGAATGAATGGAAAAAAAATATCCAAAGTTGTTTAGGAAGACCTTCCTCGCCTTTGAATAATGATGGTTCACATGAAGAACCTACGTTTCTCGAAATTTCTTGAATATTGTCGAAACCTGAAAAACGCGCGGGGAATTATGGTCGTTCGCTGAGAATTTAATAACGGGTAATATTGAAATAACTCAATGGAAGTCCTGGGGTCAGAAGAAAGCTTGAAAGTTTAACTTTCAGATGAAATTTGCGTCTCGAAGTTGTTCCAGGCTCTTTTGCATTTCCATAGTTGCAAAAGCGCCGGGAGGCTTTTGATAACGAAATTATTCACGCCCTAATGACGTATATGTATATATATGCCCTAATGATATATATATATATATATATATATATATATATATTCAGCTGTATTTACTACACAGTTATAAATTTATATATATATATATAATGGCAAATGGCAATAAAATGGCAAATTTAAAGATCCCCGTGAATTTAGCTACACGCTCAGCTATTCAACGCATCGAACTTTGTTCCACTTTAACGAATCCCGTTCGGTGAAAATCAAGCTAAATTCATTCACCCGTCCTGTACCACGATTTTGCAGATTGGTGTTAGGTAGATGCCATTAAACATTCAAACGCGTTCGCGCAACTACGTAAACCATGTTCCCTGGATAAACAGACCCGAGACTATTTCCTTTAATAGTTAATCCGCATCGCAAGCACGACTCTAGTAAAATACACTCCAGAACACGTACCGACTCTCGCGATGAAATTACAGTCTTGTGTCGCGACCTGACTACCGGCGTAAACATGCAATTAAGGATGCAGTCTGGACTACCGGTATGCAGTAGCACAGGGTCTACGGAGAGAGTCCTACGGGTCTATGATATCGTATACGTACTACCAATCAGTGTAAATACCAAAATTAGGTAAAGCCTAAAGTCACGTATGACACGTACGATATGTACGCGATCTAAAAATAATTAATTGATATCGTAACACTTGTACAATCAAACGTATATGTAAATCAGAATAGCACAGAGCAAGTCCCTAGATGAATTTAATGCTGGTGGTGGGCTTGGAATCTCTAATGTCCTATTTAAGGTCCCGAGGGATATTAGAATCTGTCAATACCAAATGGACTCTGGTCGTAACCCCCTTGAGAGTAGAGATATTAATATCCAATTATTCCAGCATGTTTGATAACCTCTGCGCAGGACATACATTAATAATCGCATCTAAGTATAGATATATGGTTCTTGTAACGATACAAGAGGCCAAGTTCATCAAGTGGGTAATCAAACTAAAGAAACGAGCAAAGCAAGACCTGTGTGTGAGCAAAACAGAATTGCGTTTGGTGTGAGCAAAACAGAAATACCAAGACACTGGTAGTAAAACGAATTTAATTTTCCCCGAGGATTCACTCTATGGAGTGCAATCTCTAGGTTTCTTGAATAAAAGGTAATTGTTATTAAGGTGTTCGCGATAGAGAAGAGGTTTAATGAAACGAAACGAAAAATAAAGAAAGGATAGGGTACGGAAGCCTCCGATGATTTCCGCTAGTGGCGCTAGTGGTCATAGTCAGGATTGACAATCGGCACTCGGTTAGACCAGAGAACATATTGTATTATAGAATATATTGCAGAATATATTATATATATACAATACGTTCTCTCGTTAGACTTCTCTGATTAAATACAACGTTCAGCAAGGTTATGTGTCTTATGAGTGCTCGCCTAACAGTGAAATATGCTAAGTAGTATGATGGCATAAGAAGGCAACATAATCGTCAATGTCGATTACGTGTGATGCTCTATTCGTCGTGCTAAAGAAGAGAAATACTATTTTATATATGCTCTGTCAAAATATATGGTAGGTATGGTTTAAGTTTACCTCATAGCACGATGAAAAGTTGTTCTTATTGTGATACGTCACATTTGCTTCATATCTCACGTATAATAAAAATGTTTTTCATCATCCTATGAGGGTAAACGTAAACCATACCTGCTTTATATTTTGATAAATTATAAGTAAGATAATATTGATCTCCTTTTTAACACACACGTAAGGAACATTGGCGATCAATGTGACATTTTTATGTCATCGTGTAATTGAGCAAATATCACTGTCAGGCGAGCACTCATAAGACATACAGCCTTGCTGAACGTTGTGCTTAATCATAGATGTCTATCTGGGTATTTGACATTCAGTTGGGTGTACGGAAGTACTGTTCAAATCCGGGTACAAATCTTTTAGATAAACACGTACATTCTTTGCTAAAAGTGGGAAGGAGAATACGTGCGATTGACCATAGTGGGCATATGTATATATATCTATATATGTTTACCACTGTGTATACACGTGGCCAATGTAGTCCAGTGGTGGAAAGGTTCAAAAGCGTCTGCCACTCTCTTGAACACTTGTTAAGAGAGATTCTCTTCTGGTTCTTTCACTTGAGCTTTTTCCTTCTATTGGATACTGCAGACTCGCGTAAGTGCATTACAGTCCAACCTACCAGATTGTACGAGTGGATAAGCGTTCTGGACACAGAATAGAAAAGAACCGAATGTTTCCTGTAAGTATATATAGCTGTAGGTAAGGTACCGGTAGGTTAGGTTGGTAGGTAGCACTGGGTATACAACTGCTGTTTCTATTATGTGGAAAATAAGAGAAGGGAAAGGCTAATTGGAAAGTTGATTAAAATCGAGCAGTGATTGGACTATATGAAAGCTTATAAAAGCGCTTTCTGTAGAAAAACGATTGGTGATATTTTGAAAATTACGATAGTAATATATACATATATACAGTTTCCGGATAAAGAGAGATTTCGAAAGTTTTCAAAGCGCCGATATCGTAAAGGAGGGAAAATCTCACCTAGGGTTGAAGAAGCTGATACGCTTTCAAAGAAAAAATAGATAAAGAGAAGATCCCGCTCTTTCAAAGCTATTAAGCTTGCGAATAGAGAACTGCCGCTTTCACGTCACACAATAGGAAAATCCATTGCAGTTACCTTCGGTTTCCACTTGAGTAACTCTGACACCCTTTCCCATTTGCGGAATGGCGATGTATGAGAATCTTGTAGGACGAGGGATGCCCATCAAAATTTAAAGATATCGTGGCCATGAGGAAGTGAGCTGAAAATTAAAATGGCGATGAGGTAAGAAGCTAAAATGAAGCCAGCAATCGTGCTTGGGTGAACCTTAAGGTTACGTCATGGTGGAACTCCTTCTTGAGTCAGCAAATGGCCCAGTTGGTGAGACAAGAATATTACTGAGATTTTGAGGATTTAGTCTCTTTCGGAATTCTCGAACTTTCCAGAATCCAAAATACTTTTCGAGTTTAGGGCCGATCGTAAAGCCACGGCTTTGTCGCGTACTGGTGGCAGACAATAAGTAACACGGGCATCGTCTATGTGGTAAGCAGTAAGCATAAAATTGTACGAGGATCTGAAATGACTATCGTGAAATTACAATAGATTACGTAACATTATTTCCGGTAAACGACTATTCGTATATTATTGGTTCTCCATCATTTTATATAGGACAATGGTAATGGCAATTTTGGCAATCATAAATTAACTATATTTTTAGCTTCCACTATTTACGTCCGTTGTTTGATCCATCTATTAATTAGATTTTTATGATTTAGAAGGACATTTGTCATATCTACTGACAGACGTAGATCGCTTCACAGTGTTAGAAAAAAAAGTCACATATTTTCTTTGATTTCTTCATCATGGTGATTTTAAATTTTGATACTATTGATATGGAATAAGGCAGTTTTCAAGCATTGATAACGACTGATAAGAATGAATGTATAAGTATATAATAGTATATACATAGTATTCTTAATATTAATATTAATACGATGATTTCTCTTATATAAACGTGATGTTGAGAGAATTATTGAAACTTTAATCGTGCGATTAATCTGTGAGGCATCGCGATAAATAGTACACTGACTTTTCCCATTATACTTCATTCGTGTTAACTTTCGCGAAATCGAACGTTTGCTTCCAAGTTTAAATAGTTATGGCTCCTCGCCAAGACCTGACTTGTCTCTGAGATTCGATAACAAATTTTCTCATGTTATCCTCTTAGTTCCTTTATTCTCCGAACAGACGTTTTTTTTTACTACGTTATTGTAAGAAAAGAAAATGGCTGACGACGGAAGAAAATCACTGAGTTTTTTTTGAATCCTCCCTACAAAAAATTTGCTATTATATCAGATATACCATGCGTAAAATACATATTGCGTAACACGACAATTATTATTTTACATTGGGTAATTGACGGTAAGTAATCATCGATCGATATAAATTAGTCGACTTTACTAACCATTCGCAGAGGAGTAATCGGAAAGGGTCGAAATGTTTCCTAGGAAGTAAGAGCAGTATAGATGGGTGAAATCCATTGTGATCATCTGGCTGGAGGGTGAATTCGAATAATCTGCTTCCGCGAGGGAGAAAATGGCGCCGGTGACACAATGGGGTGAAAAAAGTCAGAAGAATTTAATCAAGCGGTTGGGATTGTCGAGTTAGTGAGTATGGTTCCTTCGTCCGATGAGCTGACGTCGAACGAGCTTCATTAGTGAGTGAATTCCTTCTCATTTGTCCAGATGGCACCCCATGTCTTAGTGTTTGTTATGTAATTTCATAACTTCCGTTGTTTTTGTGAATAACTTTCTGAGGAGCGGTATACATGTTAAATGAACCACGGTATATTTTACCCATAAGTCCATCCAACTCAATCCATTGTATAATCTGTGTATCTCTGGACAACCTTTGTAGCTTTGCTCATTGCCCAACAATATTGTATTCACAATAAACCAGGATTCTGATTGTTAAGTATCAGTTGAAAAGACAGGACGGTAAATGTTTCTTCGTAATACCTATAGACCAAAGGAAAATAAAATTGTAGAACATTTACGTCATAGGAAGTCCTGTATAAATTATTTTTAAGTTATTTCGCAGCGTAAAGGGAGTTTGGAACAAATTTAAAGTGTTTTTGTAACTTTTATAAATCTATATCTATAACAGTTGCAAAAGTCTCTATTAATTTTTATGGCTGTAAGAGAAAGATCGAAACCACACTTTATAGTTCTATGCTAAAAGTTATGCATTGGTCTTAGGACGCTTGAATATATTCCGTAAGCATAAAATAAAGTATACTGGATCTATCAGACCATAATTCTTTAAACTGCTATGGAGGGGTATGATCATTTGTTAGACTTCGCTATATATTACGTTGCAGTTATGGAAGTAGCTGAGACCTACTGCAATTGACTTGCAATTGACTGTGTCTAGACACAGCAAACCGTGATAACGTCCGTTGGAAGGTACCTTAAGCCAAGTGATGATCGACATAGTGGATCATAGTCCATTCTACGTTCGACGTTAATCAGTATATAAAATTAGTATAAATTGTTAAATTAGTGTGATTCACCATATATGATATATATGTATATTCATTCTGCTGATAATACACGTGAAGTATGTATGAGAGTAGATTAAAATGTTTTAGGCAAAGTGTTCGTGTGAAACGCAATGAAGTACAATTTGGTAGACGGTAGCATTAGCGTTAACATGATTAGTGTGATATAGAATTATTCCAGTCAGATACAGATATTCAGTACTGGGAACTCAACTGGCTTCTATGATAATTGAACTTTCGAAATTTGAATTCGTAGGTGCTTAACAGTTTCCATACTTGAAAATCGTTACTAGGCAGGTTAATGAAATACAAAAATTCTGAACGGTGGAATACACGTAATTCGCATTCGAAGTCAAGAATTCTTTGGGGGTAGCAATAACAAACGCAAAGAAAACCCAGTGTCGAATATCTCAACGTCTCAGTCCCTGATTTCCATTAATAGTAATCGAGAGGAAAGAGAAGAAAACAAAGTGTAACCGAAACGTATGAAATTCGCGTGAGAGATTTTTCTCCTGGGATTTTCGTAATTTAACAGCAACACGGTCCAATTCTGAGAACTCGACACGAGGGTGTAGGTTGGAAAAATAAAAAAAAAGGACAGAGAGGTAAGAAAAGCTATGGGAGACAGGGTCTAAAAAAGTGAGAAAGAAAGTGGGGGAGGATAAGGGAGAAAGAAATAACAGGGAAAGTTACGTTCCTATAGCGTAAGTGGCGGCTCCTGCGGCTAAAAATAAAACTAGTCATTCGATGGCCCTCGGCACACCGCGTTATAAATATAACCACTTGATTTCCCAACGGTATCGGCTTTCTTCCCGGCATAACAATTGTTTTCGCGAATTCAAAGGCGTGAGTGTAAGGACGAGAGGAAGAGGGTTGTGAGCCACCCTCCTACTTTGGCTAACATGTGAATATTACATAACACTTTGCCTTAGCCTAGCTGCACCTGCTATTTTACGATCGATAGTGGCGCCACCCTTGGTGCGTATACGTAGATATCTCGTATAATGATATAACATGGTAAAACATATCTATATCATGTATCGGGCCATACGACTTATAGGTATATCCATAGTACATGTTCATACTATAACGCTATTAGCGAAAATTTATTCATTTCATGATTCCTATGAAATTGTTTCACTTAATGACAAGATAATTTTAAAAATTCATCATGGCTAAGTTTATGCGACTTTTACCAACTCAAGGGTTCTCGTCCCCGTATATATATGGGTTAACGGAATTAGGTTTTCCTCATTACCTAGGGGTAATTACGTAGTGGGACCCTTGAAGAACCGCGAGAATGTTAACGGCTTTACCTCCCTGCCTACTTTCTAAATGGATGCTCGTTCATTTCAGACTTTCTTTTTATTTAGACGGCCTATTTCAATCTTAACGCCTCTGCGCCAATTTACTCGGATTTTTTCTTTCCAACAGCTGCTATGCTTCTCTGACGCTGTCAGCAGTGTCTATATGGTTACTGATACCGGTAGTGCTGCTCTCATTTCGTAATCCTGGATTTTACTTTAACGCCTCGGCTATTTCCGAGAATATCAGCATCCTCGAGGAGATCTGTACAAAGGCATGGTACTATATATATCTATATATACTACAGGGACAAACCTCGCACTCTTTCTGTGTAGTATATAGTCCCCTATACACATATGTATATAAGCCTAGACGTTAGAGCATATACGGCATAGAAAGAAAGCTTCAGAGTTCTCGAGAACTGTCGAGAGTATCGCCATTATGAAAATTAAAAAAAAAATTTCTTTTGCGAATTTGATATAAAGGCTGGAGCAAATCGATTTTTTTTTTCAACACACATAAGTCGGCCAAAAAGTTAATGATGTACACAGTATCCAAAATTTGTGTATTCTTACAGCGATACTGTATCGATATATTAAGGTACTTTATTGTATTTCAATTTTCTTCGTGACAAATGAACTGTGGATATTCTTGATTGAAATAAAAGAAATTTCAATAATATCAAATTTATATATTCATCTGTCCCAATTTGTATCGCAATCTTATATCAAGAGACATTGATCGACTTTTCTAAAAATAAGAAATTCAAATCCATCTACCCTGAAGGTCTACTCGAATCGCAGATAACAGATTAGCCATTCGAATTCTCCTGAAGCTCATGCAACCCACCGGGACTTGATTATATTGGGAAACGGGCTGACGTGGGGTTGTGCGATGGCAGAAATCCCTATTATGAATTATGCATGCCAACCATCCAAGCATACACGCAACATTGATCGGCCGAGTGGTGTATTATGAGTATCTGGAGCATAACCTCTATTTATCCGGTTTCTAGTGGTGGATGCACTCCATTCTGCAAATAGAATTCCGCGTGGTCTTGGAGAAAATCTTATGGCGGAACTTTGTGCTGGGAAGGATGTTTAAAAAAAAGTGAGCAAAGATCAAAACTACGTATATATGGATATTGACTATTTTTAACTATCTGTATTTGCTGTATGCGTACTGATACAGTTAGCGAGCATCTGTAAAAAGTTTATGCACAGCACAATTGAGAATTCGAGACATACAAGAACTTATGACGAATACAGATGGCGCTGGTAAGAATAGCAGCTTGTACTTATACGCACGGGTTAAATAAAGTCATGATAACTGGATGGCATTTCAATAGCTGTAACGGATAAGAGTATCATTACGAAATAATTCAGATATTGAGCCTATCAAGATATGTCAAGTGGAATTACGTTGATTGAGAATTAATGATTTCAAGCTATCGATCTGCTATAGCGTGGAAAATCACTTGAGGAAGTAAACCAATGGTTAGTGATATATCGGTTTTGTTTTTTATTTCTTGTCCTTATATTTAATCGAACGATTATTTCTTTACTATTATATCCTAATGTGCCGTTAATTGTCAGCCGACTGCAGGACTGAATTTATATTAATGGAGATGCTTTAGAAGGACGCACGTACATTATTATAGTAGTTGATTTTAATAAATATTAAAATGGCGTTTATCGTTTTTGGGAATTATGCTTTTCGGCTTCGAGATATTTCACTTGCCGATTGTCACCTTGAGCTATAAATAACTTGGTACGGTTTAATCTGTTCGTGGTATAATTAAATACGGACTAATTAATGCCTAGTTGTTTCCGATGCGAATGGGACCGGAATTCTATGGAAAACTCTTACAATTAGTGAAATGCACATTACACATTATGCTATGAAATGCAGATAAATAAAAAATAATAATTTGATATTTACGTGTATTTACATTATGTCCAGTGTCCAACTATTATTTTGCCATATCTGGAATATTACTTTGAAATTGTGTTAATTACAGAAATAGCATTCCTCGAATAATTATTATTATTCAATTTTCATACGACGTGCCTAAATCCTCGTGTGCTCGTGTAGCTTGACGAATTAATAATTTGCAGATTGATTAAACTATTCATTAAATAAAACTATATTCGAAAGTCGAGGAGAGTTACGTGCATTTGCTACATATCAATTATTCATGAAATACGTATAGAGTGTAATGGATTATTTTGGGAAAAGCGAAAAAAAAAATTAATACAAATACAATATTCGATATCCTTTATTATGAGAGATTTGTACTTTTGAATTGAATTACATATACAATAAATGAAATAAATAACTCCGTAACACGGTCGATATGCATAAGACTTTCCATATTCAACGAAAATACATTCGCAAACGTCGCGAACTATCGCGCTCGTAAACTTCCGGCGATCTGGCAATAATCGGTAATTAATACTGAAATATCCGTAGTCCACTGAATTCCGGGATTAGAGTGGATACCGAGAAAGCATAATTAATGAGAATTATGTTTATATGAAGATCGATGCGTTGTCCGAATTATGAATAATGATTTCCAAGAGCGTTGACGACTCACTAATTGGTTTTACGATTCAATCAATCGATGTCACGCGGGAAATTTGAAATAAAAAGACGACAGCATTATGCACTCCAAACATATTTCGGCCTAAAGGCACCAATGGAGTGTGCACGGTTAATATACTAATTAATAATAAATAATATACTAATTAATAAACAATAATAAAAATAAAGTCACAATACATTTCACAAGAGAATCGCCAACGCAATCACGTCCAATATGGGAAGAGCATAGGGAAGTGTCATTTAATGCACCGTATACATTTCCATTATCTGCACTCTGATAACCAGGATTGCTGACATTCTCGAATGCGTTAGCTTCGACAAGAACAAAGGAATCACTACCATGCGTTGCAACGGCGCCCTCCAGACTCAGATTCTCATAATAGTTATTCACTAGATGTATGATACTCTTCCTTCCTTTAACATTGGCTCCACGACCACAAGCTTCATAGATGTAATTGCCATATGCTAATGCTATCTTCGTCACCATTGAACAGGAAGACCCAATAGGGTTTCTCGTTGCGTCTGGATGAAGGTAGAGTATTATCATCAAATATGTTACGAGAAATAGTAACCTGAAGTGGTTTCGTATCCCCCTGGTGACGATCATTTGTCTCTCTATATCAGCAAAGTAACAGTGGTCGATCCAAAATTTCTTGGCGTTCCGAACAACGATGACGTCACCACCCCAAATTACCGGTATTGATAACGGTGATAGCGATATTTTGGATTATAATGTTGCTCACTATGTTCTTCAGCACCAGATCTGTGCCAATGACGCGGCCATTCTTGTCTATCCCGATGATGGTCTTGTTGGAGCCTACGTTGGTATCAGCATCGTCATAGGTGACCATGGACGGTGCACGTCCGTTGCAGTATGAACCAACATTCAAGCCAACTTGAGGTGGTCCAATTTCTCCAGTACAATCGGCGTGCAAGCAGGCCAGTTTCGTAATATATCCAAAAGAGCCACGAAAGTCGAAGGTTCGATTCAGGACGATTATACGTGGTATGTCGGCGATACAGTTTCCTTTGCTTTTACGTGTACACACGTTACACCTTAATTCGTCATTTGTATAATAAAAAGTTCTCGAAGCTATTATCAAGTATAGCACTATCGATTTGTGTTGGAGATATGCATCATGAAAATTGTGTATCTCTTGCACGGTATAGTGATATCCACTATGGGACAGCAGACAGATCTTTACTGTATACTAATATTTGTCAAATAGACAAAAATGATTGTTTAAACATTCGCTATTCTTAGCATGTTATTATCGACTAGTCAAATCCTAATGTATTATATACATATTTGTGAGCAGTGAAGCTAAACCAAGCAAGTATGGTTTGTCATGAAATTGTGTCGAAAATCATACGACAAGCTTTACTAAGCTGCTTCGTACCTGTCGCCAGATCTGTGGTTGCTGTGTCGGTTTGCTATGGTTGTATAATTATAGTTACAGTGGATCCACATGCGTGGCTACGCTTACGTTACTTACTATAGTTCTGACATTGAAGAGGGAAGGAAAAAGTAAAATCTTTAATACCAGAAATAGCGGGTACTGCTATTAGGATATGAGATAGAAACTAATGTCGATCGATTAAATCGTTTGATCGTTCGACACATGAAACTTATCACGGTGATAATGCAGTTGGATATGAAAAAATTTAAAAAATACAGTAGTAAGAAATTTGATAAACCCAAGGATCAAGAAGTCACTTTGATTTAACCGATAATATAATTGTATCGTAACAAATACATTGTAAAAGTTATAGATATCGGCAATGTTACAATTTCCTAGTCAGAGATAGAGCAGTTTACTTGCATTAGATATTTTATAACTGTTATATCCTTGAGTGGGTAATTTTTAAATTGCTGATACGTATGACTGGCATTCAATGTTTCTTGGAATTGCATTGAAAATAATAACAAGGAAAACATAAGTAGAGTATGGTAAATAAGGGTATGGTTGTCCAAGGAACCCATTTCAATGTACAGATTAAAAGAGTCTAGAATAGAATTCAGTATCAAGAATTGTTCACTTATTAGAGATATAGGTAATGGATTCAGTGGATGAAATTATTATGTATAAAAAAAAGATATGTCTATATTGAGTAGCTATAGATAAGTGATGACCGTGAATTGGTTTTGTTGAATGAAATATATTAGGATTGATCATGTGAATCCCCAGGTGAAAAATTTTCATCGAAATTCTATAAAAAATCCGTCAAAATAATCGTATAGATTGTGTGTATCATACACGTGTATAAAGTTGACATGTCCACTTCGGCACAATCGTTTGAAACAAGCATAATAATTTAGTGCTCTTTAGTTGCTAATTATCTACTTTATTCTAAATTTTGTTACTTTAGCCCTTTAACCGGAAGTAGTGGCTGCGCCGTGTACGGTTGAAGTTACCATAGCCACATACAAAAAAAAATAGATAAACGATATAAATTGACGTAAACACTTAAATATTCTTTAGTTGCTAAATAGTTGTTGCGTTTTTAAATTTGTTAATTCAATTTTGGGCAGAAAATACCATCTCTCTAATTTTGTTGCTCCATTTCCAAAAGCCAATTTCTATGAGAAAGTATTGGAAGGCGTCAGACTTTCCATTGTTTCGGCTCTTTTATTCGCTGATTTTAATAAGATATAAGCTGGCGAAAGAGTACTATCAACATTTGCTGTTTTTACTGTACTTTATTAACACTTTATTACGAATAAAAATTCATACGCGTGAGGTGGACTTGGTAGAAAATTTATTGAATTTTTTGTCCCAGACACGAATAGGCTATGTGGTCTGGAGAAAGGTAGTTTCAACGTACATCAGACTTGGCGGAGTTCGTAAGACTTTGGGTCCTCTTTGGGCTTGGTCCGCATTTTACTTTCAAGATGTAAATGGCTTTTTAAATCAGAAATAGGCCAAATAAAATTTATATTGAGCTACTGAATACACTTCAATAAAAAAATACAATGTACGTTTCGAGGCATAAATTACGTTTAACAACTAGCCTTATAAAGAAATTTCGTGAATATACTGTTCCATTAGGTTCGGCCTAAAAACGTATACTTGACGAAGCAATGATAGTGGCCTTGCAACTGGCGAATTCGTTGAGTGGAGGCGATTTTTGCAGAAATTGACAATTTCAGGTCTACGCCAGGTTCCGAATTGTGCTATAAAAACTATAACTCTTTTGAGAACAATATTTTTTTTATTAAAGTTGAGGAATTCCTATTTGCAATTAGGCGCAAATTTATGCATCAAGATAGTTCTAGCCGAAAAATGATTATGCATACGGAGTCAGATATTTTTGGCAATGATTATTTGGAGTTTTCGGTATAACGGATGCAACCACTAATCGTACAATTTTCTTATCAAAATCTAAAAATCTTGTAATAAAAGATTTTAGACTCTGTTTTAAACAAGAATCAAGAAAAATAATGAGTATGTCACACATGTTATTAAAAAAGGGTGAGAATTCAATAGTGACAAAATTAATGCAAACAATGACTTGTTTATTTCTATTTCTACATTATATCTTTAGTATTGAAAATAACAAAGAAATTTTTGTTTATCCCCAGAAAGATAACCTTTTTCTAATCTACGTTAAAGATAACCAGGCTTGGTAGTAAAATTAACGTAGGTTATCCTTCTAGAGTTAACATCTTTGCCCTGCATGTTCTCGTACGAACTAATCTCATGCGGTAACACACGTAGAATTCTAATAGAAGCAGGTCGAGTCCGTTTAATTTAATTCTTAAAAATTCACTGAAAGAGACACATCCCTAAAATTATAGCCCTTTAAGCAAGTTCAAAGAAACGTGATGATCAACCTAAGCTTTAAAGTTTCCCAACACCAGCATTAGCAAGAACCCAAGATGGGACATTGATGCCGTGCATAGGGTTGACCAAGTATTTTTTGTAGTTCTTGAAAACATTCAACACAGCTATATTAGCAGGCATGTAATTGGTATTACATTTAGCAGCCCTATTTCCAATGCAATTACGTCCTAAATAGCTAGCGCAAGTACCAGCGTCGCTGTAAGATCCGAAGATGGCGCCACCTGTGGTACTACTGTAAACCGGATGAGTGACAGTCTGGTAGTAATTACCTTCAAGAAGCACAGAGGCGCCAACTTTAGCTGTAAGGGAACCTGCAGAGCTGAGATTCTCAAAGTAGTTGTTGACTACGTGGACATGCTGGGTACCGGATCCTCCAATTTGAGGTCCACGCCCAGAAGAATTATGGAAGTAGTTGCCATAAATAGTAACAGTGTCTTGAGCTCCCAAAACAAGAAGGACCCAGTAATGACGGTGGTCGCAGGTGGCTGACGCACCGGTCTTGCCATCAAATTCATTAAATGAAATTGTGACCCATTGGACAGCCTTTGTACCGATAGCAATCATTTGTCTGCCGATCCGAGCAAAGTAGCAATGATCGATCCAAATTCTGCTGCTGTTATCAATATCAATACCATCACCGCCCCAAACGACGTCTGGATTTATGTCAGTGATAGCGATGTTCCTGATGATGATATTTGAGACTCCGCCCTTGATCATCAAGCCTGCACCTCTGATGGCACCCTTGTTACCAGAACCCAGAAGAGTCTTGTTGGATCCAACCAAGATTGTTCCTGATCTTCCAGCTTTGTCGTAGGTTACCGAGGTGGCCGTGCGGCCATTGCAATAATTATCAAAGTTCAGGCCAACTTGGGATGGTCCAGGCTTTCCGTTACAATTTCTGTGGAAACATCCTCTTTCTGTAGTTTTACCCATGCTATCTCTGAAGTCGAAAGACCTATTCAAGATGATGTTACGTGCTGTGTTGTCAGTGCAATATCCTCTTGAGTCAGTTGAACCACAGAGGTAGCTCCTGAGCTGGGCAAGCGTGGTGGGGTAGACGGTAGCACCACCAGTCCCTCCGGTAACTCCGTTAGCGAACCCTGGTGCTGCCGCTGACGAGATGCCAACGAGGGCAGAGAGTAGCAAAAAGTATAACATCATTTTTTACGGTTTTTTTTTAATATTCGTCTTCCTGAAATATTAATTTAAGGATTTCTTATATACTGTATATGATAAGTCTGGGTAAAACTCTTTCGAATAGGCCTTCAACAGTTTCTGTTATTCAATGGCACTCAACACGGTGAAGATATTCAAGTACTTTTTACCATAAAATGTCTTCGTTTTACTGTTTCATAGTGGTGCAAAAGTATACAGATATACAGATATTGATCCTTATTTTGTCAAGAGACAGTCAATTTTATGACAATTCAATTATATTCAAAATTCGATATATAGTAAAAATTATAATTTTACCTGATGACATTAGAGAATTAAAAATTCAATCGAATTGAACTTGCCATAACAATCGTAACAATTTCATATTTGAACAGTTGTTTCGTACATAAATTTGCAATATCTACATAGTAAATTTTTGTCGGAACATAGTTAATAAATACTAAAGATGCAATAAGAAATAGCAAATAATACGTTTATTATTGGAAAATAGAATAATAGTAGATCATTTCAAAATGCCAGTATATCCTCTGATTATAAAAATAATGTAGTAATTTTTATTGGAAATATTTTTCCGTGCACATTCTGTCTGTCGTATGTACGTACCTTACGAAGGATTTCTAACTGAATGGACGGTAGGTCGTGGTTCTTTTTATATAAAGTGTTTTGCAGAAAATCAGTAATTAAATATATATACGTATTGGTACTTGTAACAATTACGTGTAGATGATAACATTCCAAAAGAAAGACAGTTAACATCTTTATGATATATTAAAGCTAGGGGTGGGAGAAATTACGTTTGCTCTAGTTGACTCCTTCGAGAAAGTATGATACGAGCTTATCAATTTAATTTTTAGGTATTCGTACAAGGAGGAAGAATATAGAATAAATTCATATCCGAACGAAAAAGCAGATTACACTGTGTGCAGAATTTAATGGCTAATTCGTTCTAAAGTGGACTTCATACTGCGATATCGGTCGATGATCATAGTGAACTTTTTTTTTTTTACGGCAGTTCGAAAAAACTAAGAAAATTGAATAGTAAATATTCGAAATTCAAACTCGAATAGCGATGGTATTCTGGGTAAAAATTTGTAGTCAGGTAATAGTACAGCATAAGCCCGAATAGGTCTCGCAGGTCTACCATGAGTACAGGAGTCTCCCAATTCTTACAGAGAACGAAGGCTAGTATTACATATGTCTAGAACGAGTCTAGCTGAGATAGACTCCTATGTATTATTTTATATTTACTCATTAAATGATAGACAAGGGTTGTAAGTTACACAAGCAGGTCTACCATGAGTATAGGAGTCTCCCAACTCTGACAGAGAACGAGGCTAGTATTACATATGTCTAGAACGAGTCTAGCTGAGATAGACTCCTATGTATTATTTTATATTTACTCATTAAATGATAGACAAGGGTTGTAAGTTACACAAGCAGGTCTACCATGAGTATAGGAGTCTCCCAACTCTGACAGAGAACGAGGCTAGTATTACATATGTCTAGAACGAGTCTAGCTGAGATAGACTCCTATGTATTATTTTATATTTACTCATTAAATGATAGACAAGGGTTGTAAGTTACACAAGCAGGTCTACCATGAGTATAGGAGTCTCCCAACTCTGACAGAGAACGAGGCTAGTATTACATATGTCTAGAACGAGTCTAGCTGAGATAGACTCCTATGTATTATTTTATATTTACTCATTAAATGATAGACAAGGGTTGTAAGTTACACAAGCAGGTCTACCATGAGTATAGGAGTCTCCCAACTCTGACAGAGAACGAGGCTAGTATTACATATGTCTAGAACGAGTCTAGCTGAGATAGACTCCTATGTATTATTTTATATTTACTCATTAAATGATAGACAAGGGTTGTAAGTTACACAAGCAGGTCTACCATGAGTATAGGAGTCTCCCAACTCTGACAGAGAACGAGGCTAGTATTACATATGTCTAGAACGAGTCTAGCTGAGATAGACTCCTATGTATTATTTTATATTTACTCATTAAATGATAGACAAGGGTTGTAAGTTACACAAGCAGGTCTACCATGAGTATAGGAGTCTCCCAACTCTGACAGAGAACGAGGCTAGTATTACATATGTCTAGAACAAGTCTAGCTGAGACAGACTCCTATGTATTATTTTATATTTACTCATTAAATGATTGACAAGGGTTGTAGGTTACATAAGAAAATAATTATTCATCATACCTAATATCCTATGATGATACTCTCAGCCTTATTTAAACATATGGAAACTACTGATCGCAAAACTTCACAGTAACAGGCGGATGGAATGAATTTTTCATCGCACATTCTAATATCACTATTGAACTTCGAATCCAATGTAGATGAAGTAATATATAAAAATATATAATTTCGCAAATACAGAAAATTTATTAATTTTATTTTATTTATCTTCCCTCTTTATTACTCAATTAAGCATCGAAACTACTGGAATGCTTTTTATCAAGCATTATCACGAGATGTGCATGCATGCATGCCAATTGTGTTTCTGGACGCTTGCGCAGATGTTTGTTCGTTTGATAAATCGCAATCAGCCAAACAATCACTTTGCTAATTACGAGGGAGAATCTGAATCGAGATTGGCTATTAACTCACCTGCAGTGTGCACGCGAGCCTGTCAGAATACATACGTATGTATATGCAGAAAGAAAAATTTTGTAGAATCTATAATTATCCAAAGCATTTCCTACGTACAATAACTATGCCAGATATGGATACAGGATACTGTTACGTCCGTGTGATAAATCAGGTTGTATATCCGCGGTTGGTAACTGTCAAAGGACAATCAGTGGGATCTGGTTTCTAGCACATAGTCGCCTTAGGTAGCGGCTATCTTGCATAAGGTTTAGGGAAAGTAATATGAAGCTTTCAAGGGGATACATGTATAAAAAATATACTTAGGGAATAGCTCTGACCGTTTGCGACTCTACTCAAGTGCACACGTGCATCCACAGCGGACATTTCTGATTTTATGATTTTTCTTCGAAAACCCCACTAAGCTCCTTATTCATTCTTCGCCGATTCATCAGCCAACCTCGTTGCTAAATTTTACTCTTATTCTTTGCTGTTCCGCTAACTAAAGTAGTTGTTCAGTTATGTTTTGTTACTTTGCTTTTATAATGAATTGTATTCATTTGCTTTCTCAATTCGTTTACGTATTAATAAACAAATGAAGTATCAATGTGCCTTATCGTAAAATTATAACTCATCTTGTACCGCAGCTCTTACGTTTCAGAAAACTTCATGGAACAGCCGTGTAATCAATTATTCGTGGATCACGAGTAAAGTAAAATATGAAATGCAATAAATTTAATGATGAATAAAAATTAGTAAATTTAATGATTTATAATTCATTTTTTATCGTACGCGATATTATTTTTGTGATAAGAGAACGAAATCGATACACCTAATAATTTGGATGACATATCTAATGCAATTTCAACGAAATATTCGATAATATTGTAGTAAAGCCGAGCTTATGTGGATGTTATGAATTTATTCGAAGAGACATGGAATATTTATTTATTGAGGGGACAATAAATTGTATTATTTATGATAGTTATGGATAGTCGAAGTCATGACAATGGCCTCAGATATATATTGATAAATGATAAGTTTGTTTTTAAGCGGTTTATTCGAACTTTTATTTACTCGAAGGTTGTTTTCAAAGTGATATTTAAGATTGGATAGTTCTTAACAAAAGTTATTCTTAAAGTTGGAGGAAAAGTTGCAACGAAGATCTATACTCAACAATGATCGACAATATCGTTGAGTAAAGTTATTGCAACTTTGAATACTCGATCGATTGGTAATCGATATCGTAGAAATAAAAATTACATAAGGTTGGAAAATTCAAAATTTGAAAGGTGGTATAATAAAATATGCCAGATAAAGAAAGTTCTGAATAAATTTTCCTATATTTCGCTTAGTTTATTAAGCCGACTTCTATGGACTAGAAATATATTAAAAAGAACAATCTATCTAAAAATTATATTATAGTTAAATTTAATAAAAAATGAAATGAAATAAGGAATTAACAAACAATAATTAAATATAAATAGTTATTAGAATTTCATACAATTTTCTAATTTTCATTTCAACGATATAGTCTCTTCAGTTAAATTATGAAGGTTTTACCAGCTGACAGGTGTTCAACCCCTAATGATATTACAAAATTTCAAAAAGTTTTTACCTTCACTTCATTTTTTCCATCTAGGTGTTAAATGTGAAAGTTCAGAGTGTTCAGGTATTCCTCTCCGTAGTTTCTTGTATCTAGATATCGGATATCCAGGGTGTTCAGGTGTTACGCTTTGTAATTTCTTGTATCTAGGTGTTAGATGTGGAAGTTGAGAGTCGACTTGGTTGATGATGGGAACATGGAATGAAAGGATATACAAAATGGATCATCAGCGAAACACGTATCTTACTTTTAATTAATATTATATTCTTATGTCAATTTTATTATATTATATGCATATTTCTCGACTAGTCAATATATGAATATGAATGGGTTATGCGTGAGTTTTATGTCTATGTTATACCAAACGGAAATTTAATGTTAATTTTTTGGAAAATTTATAATTAATATTATATTCTTATGTCAATTTTATTATGTTATATGCATATTTCTCGACTAGTCAATATATGAATATGAATGGGTTATGCGTGAGATTTATGTCTATGTTATACCAAACGGAAATTTAATGTTCATTTTTTGGAAAATTTGTATCATTATCATCAGACGTAATTTGAATATTAATTGATTTTGAATAGACATATATAAATCATTCACATGTTTATTTGAATTTCGCTACTTGTTTTTTAGTTATTTATTTAACAAGAAAGTTATAATTATATTTGGCGCCCAACGTAAAGGCCAAGGTAGAAATAGTTTTGCCTGAAAAAAAAAATTTGGATTGCTGTGAATTCCTCTAATAAACAGTATTGATATCATATTATTGAGGCCAAGTACATAAGTCGCTACATGTTTTCCTATTATATGATCTAGTACTGGCCCATCATTTTAATTATGTTTTCAATATTTCCTATAACGTTTTCGCTACTCTTTTATGTTACTGCTGCTTCCCGTATTTAATTATGATTTAATGGTGATTTAATAATTAATAAAACTTTAGGTGATTCCTTATCGAGTACTACTTGGCGGGTCCGTGCATTTCTTGATATAAATTTGGTACAAAACCAGTACCAGTTTTCTATAGAAAGCATATTAACAATAACTTGTCAAAAATAATCACGGTAAAAGCCTAATAACAAACGTACAGCATTAGAATACTATGAGCACGTGCAAAGTAAGTACTTTGGAATTCCTGGCACGGACATGCCAAGTAGTACTCGATAAGGAATCACCTACAGTTTTATTAATTATTAAATCACCATTAAATCATAATTAAATATGGGAAGCAGCAGTAACATAAAAGTGTAGCGAAAACGTTATAGGAAATATTGAAAATATAATTAAAATGATGGGCCAGTGCTAGATCATATAATAGGAAAACATGTAGTGACTTATGTACTTGGCCTCAATAATATGATATCAATACTTTTTGTTAGACGAATTCACAGCAATCCTGTACTTGGCGTAGTTTTTTACACGTAAGTGTTTTTTGGGGGATAAATGATCTACACTCTGCTATCATGATTTTCAACAAATGGTATCTTTGGTATTGCTCATTATTTAATAAAGTTTATATTTCAGATAATATAGCTTCCTAAGTATATTAAGAACCATAGAGACAATAACAAATATAAATTTTCTCGAAGAGATATTGTAAAGATATCACCATTTAGATACCGAGTAAGTAACATTGATCAGATGTCACCTAATATTACGTATTCGATGTTATAAATTAGATTTTCGTACATACATTAACATAGCAATGTTTTTTATTGGATATAACCTCATTTGAAAGTTTATCAACTATTTTTATATATTTCATAGATATTTATTCTTTCTTAGGCTATATACAACAGGTTAGAAAAATATTTTTATTTTTTATTCTCTCTAGGAAGTCGTGCCTAACTATTTTCTGAGTACAGGTAAGTATGTATATGCATATTGTTTATACTGATTTTAAGATTGAATTTAATATAATTTTTATCACTTTCCGCCTCGGCGTCAATATTTGAACAGTTGAAATTTTAAAATAGGACAGTGTTATATTCTGACAAGCATTCATCATCAAACAATGCAGCATAATAGAATTTCTCATACATGTCAAAATGTAATCTCATAGGGTCCGCGCTGCACTTTTTCAGCACGCTCTTGGATTGTTACGGCCAGTTACCAGGACTATATAAAATCAAAGAGGCAAGAAAAGACATAAGGTTGATCATGCTTTCCACGTAACCGTACATTGTTAAATCAATTAGCCATATTTACAGCCTAGCGATACAATTCAGTAGCGCTGAGATGAGATCTTATATGGCAAAATATCAATATGCCAATTATTGCATATGTCAGAAAGCAAAATTATACGGGCATCCGTTTGAATATACAATAATATGAATATTTATGAAAAAATTGACTTGCCTTTTCTAGATATTGCACAACATTAATCATTGAAAACCTTCGGATATTCATAGACATTATCAATCGATTGTTAACACCTGGCAGGCGTGCATAATTAAACTCATTCGAACCTAATTGTTAGAGCAATTTACTTCTATTATAGCGCCAATAATGAGTGGCTCTTTTCTCATACATATGTTATCATGTGAGGTGAAACTGTTTCAATGGTGTAACTTCTTTCTTACGTCTCGCGAAGTTTCAACCTGCTTCTTCACTTGTCATTGCGACAATACGGAATACGGTATATTGGAAAATACTAAAGCATCTGTCTATGAAAAGAATCTGAGTAGTCTAACCGTGAAATATGTTTCTGCTAAAATACCCTATGCAATACACAAGTTTTTGTTTGAAAATCATTTGCTGTTGGCCCATATCAAAGAACGCTTCAAATTTGAGAAAAAATTTCGATTTTCTTCACTTTCTCTTCGTCATCAGTGGATTTATTCTTATCTCCATTCAAGCATTAGTGTACGCAATAATACAGGCGAACAATCCTCAAGAAATAATTGAAACCCTTAGTACCCAGGTAAGCTTTTGTAACTTTTACGATATCTAACTAATATAAAAAAAAAATAATAAATAAAATATAAAATATATAAAGAAATCATTTTTTTCCAAAGGTGATATATTTGCATGCAGCGGGTAAAGTGGGAATCATGCGGTTGCATCGTCATAAATTTAGTCGACTCCTCCACGGAGTTGAGAGAGTTCAAACTACAGCCTCTGGAGAACTTCTTCGGTATCATAAAGAGTATACTCGCGTGGGTTATGTCGCTTATTGGATCTATACTATCAGCGTGTTTATTATTACATTAGATTATATAGTTCAACCTTTGTGGAAAAAATCACAATTCCTACCAACTGGGGCCTGGTATCCCTTTGATTACAAGAAATCGACGTTTTTCTACACCCTGGCATATTTTCAACAAATTATATGCATTACGTTCAGTGGCTGCGCTAGTACTACTGAAATCACCTTCGGTGTTTTTATATTCTTTGCCTGCGCGAGACTCAAAGTTTTACAGCGAAAATTCCAGCAGCTTTCTGATAATTCAAACGGTAATGAGAAGATTTTAAGAAGAAGGATCTGCAACTATGTTCAACAACACTGCGACATATTACGGTATTTATAGATAAACTAGAGTAAAAGCACTTTAGATGAGATATTAACTTCCATTATCGCTTTGATTTCGCAGCTATATCAATGACGTCAACGAAACTTATACCTTCATTATACTTGTGCTATTCTTGTCAATTCTTCTAACGGTTTGCTGTACAAGTTTTTTGATAATTAATGTAAGTGGTCTGATGACAAACTGGTAATGAATAAACACAGCCACATTAGTTCAAGCGTTTCAATCAGATTTGACATTTGTTACACAGTCGGCTTTCAGATAAATTTCATATTCTTGTCGAATTCATTATTATATATATGTTCCCGTTTAAGTGAATATAATATATAGGTTATAATATAGGTTATAATATGCATAGGTTCAAGATATTGGAATAATTCAATCGTATTTGTGCATTTCATTCGGAATGCATTCTATTGTTCAGAAGAGCATAAAATTGCAAAAAATTTTATGATGTAAAAAAAGGTGTCTGAGACGGCATACCTATTCCCGTATTACTTCCCCATGCTGCCTCGGTCATCTTTTCACTACCATCTATTTACGACACAATTTTTGGAACGATAATGAATACAAGAAGTTGATGATTACGCAGTTTGTTCATGGCCATCACAAAACTTGCGTGTAATGGGGCTTTATTTATGTTTGTTTTTTATTTATTTATGTTTATTTATTTTATTTTATTTATGATGTAAGATGTTTTCAAATGGGACTTTATCAAATGATGACCGTCACATGACATTTGTCAAATTTGAGTCAACTTTTTTATGATATCCACTTACAACAGGTATGATCCATTAACAGGTCACCGAACATTCATTGGACTCCATTTTTATAAATTCCTTACTAATGGTAGCTTCGGCTGTTCAACTGTTATTCTACTACCTTCCAGGGCATATACTTATTGAAGAGGTAAACTCATCTGCTTCATAATGAATATAACAGGAACTTAATATAATAAATTTCAAATGGAATAAGTGATAATAAATGATGGCGAATTTCAGGCTAAAACAATTGCAGAATCTGTTTATTACAGCGGTTGGGAATCATTATCAATAAATTGCCGTAAATTACTTTTACAAATCATGGTGTATAGTGCATCTCCTATCAATCTGCGGAACGGAAAAATGGGACTTTTAATCTTGGAGAATTATACCACAGTGAGTTTAGCTGCTCGATAAAACTTGTTTGGATTGACTGCTTATTGCCAGCACAGTATTGAAAATGTTCTTCTCTTTACACAATGAAGTTCCTCACCACTGCTGCATCTTACTTGACGTCTTTGCGTTCAATTGTGGGAACAGTGTAGCTTGCTTAAAAGGGAGCTCAACCTGGCGCAGTCATAAATGCTCCTAACTTCTCGTCATCAATGAAGTATTTATCATTATTTACTCGAAGAAGGTTAAGATAAAAGGCCATATTATGAGTCAGTATCCTATATTATGAGATAGAAAATGTAATATCTAAATTTGAACTACAAAATAATACATGCTACAAATAAAAACAATTATTTTTATAATTGTGAATAGTAGTATAAGTTGTTGGTTTCTGGACCAGGATTCCTGTAACCGACCTACACCGACACTCTAGAACCTTCGCAGGTGGGCGTCTGTGCTAAGTTGGCGTCGTGAGCTCTACGATTTGCGGAAGTGACGTCACCGAGACCCATTGATTCTAAGAATTTTCGCTTGATTCCGTAAATTTTGCGTCAAATTCCGGGAATTTTGCGCTCGATTCTAGGAATAACATACGATTGAGAACCTTCTAGAACATTCTAGAAACTTCTAGAACCTTTTAGAAGCTTCGACGGTTCGTGTCAATGCTAAGTCGCGGAGGATCGCTCCCAGAGCCGACGGTCATCTCGCGCGACATTTTGATGGAGCCCCTTGCCACTACCACGTGGAGCCTTCCAGAACCTTCGATGAACCCCCTTCCCCCCTGCCGATCCGTGTAGATTTCAGACGGCAGCCTTCAGACGATTTGACCTTGAACGTTATCTCGCAGAATTGCGCATCGAGGATACAGCAGCAGCATCGATTCCAGGAAGCATCCGTGCTGGCTTCGAACGGCAGCCCACATCCACGAAGCTTTCGATGCCTCCCCCGACCGATTGGTTTCCAGATGCGCACAGACCACATGCCCACAGAACCAGATGCGCACGGACCGTTTGCCCACGGCCCACTTGTGCACGGATTTCGTAGCATTCACGGACCCAGTTGCCCACGACCCACTTGCGAAGGGATTGCAATCTCCGTCGACCCAGATGCCCACGGCACACGGATTGAAATCTCCGTTGACCGAGTTGCCCATGGCCCACTTACGCACAGGCTGACATTTCCGTCGACCCAGATGCCCAAGGACCACTTGCGAACGGATCTCGTAACATTCACGAACCCAGTTACCCACGGCCCACTTCCGCACGGATTGAAATCTCCACTGACCCATATGCCTACGGCCCACTTGTCCACGGACCACTTGCGCACAGATTGAAATCTCCGTCGACCCAGATGCTCACGGCCCACTTGCGCACAGATCTCGTAATATTCACGAACCCAGTTGCCCACGGCCCACTTGCGCACGGATTGAAATCTCCGTCGATCCAGATGCTCACGGTCCACTTGCGCATGGATTGAAATCTCCGTCGGCCCAGATGCCCACGGCCCACTTGTGCACGGATCTCATAACATTCACTGACCCAGTTACCCACGGCCCACTTACGCACGGTTTGAAATCTCCGTCGACCCAGATGCCTACGAACCACTTGCGCACATATTGAAATCTCCGTCGACGCAGATGTCCACGTCCTACTTGCGCGAGGATTAAAATCTCCGTCGACGCAGATGTCCACGGCCCACTTACACACAGGCTGACATTTCCGTCGACCCAGATGCCCAAGGAAAACTTGCGCACCGATCGCGTAACGTTCACGAACCCAGTTACCCACGGCCCACTTGCGCACGGATTGATATCGCCGTTGACCCAGATGCCTACGGCCCACTTACGCACAGATTAAAATCTCCGTCGACCCAGATGCCCAAGGACCACCTGCGCACGGATCTCGTAACATTCACGAACCCAGTTACCCACGGCCCACTTGCGCACGGATTGATATCGCCGTTGACCCAGATGCCTACGGCCCACTTACGCACAGATTAAAATCTCCGTCGACCCAGATGCCCAAGGACCACCTGCGCACGGATCTCGTAACATTCACGAACCCAGTTACCCACGGCCCACTTCTGCACGGATTGAAATCTCCACTGACCCATATGCCTACGGCCCACTTGTCCACGGACCACTTGCGCACAGATTGAAATTTTCGTCGACCCAGATGCTCACGGCCCACTTGCGCACAGATCTCGTAATATTCACGAACCCAGTTGCCCACGGCCCACTTGCGCACGGATTGAAATCTCCGTTGACCCAGATGCCTACGAACCACTTGCGCACATATTGAAATCTCCGTCGACGCAGATGTCCACGGCCCACTTACACACAGGCTGACATTTCCGTCGACCCAGATGCCCAAGGAAAACTTGCGCACCGAAAATCTCCGTCGACCCAGATGCCCACGGCCCACTTGTGCACGGATCTCATAACATTCACTGACCCAGTTACCCACGGCCCACTTACGCACGGTTTGAAATCTCCGTCGACCCAGATGCCCACGGCCCTCTTGCGCACGGATTGAAATCTCCGTTGACCCAGATGCCTACGAACCACTTGCGCACATATTGAAATCTCCGTCGACGCAGATGTCCACGGCCCACTTACACACAGGCTGACATTTCCGTCGACCCAGATGCCCAAGGAAAACTTGCGCACCGATCGCGTAACGTTCACGAACCCAGTTACCCACGGCCCACTTGCGCACGGATTGAAATCTCCGTTGACCCAGATGCCTACGAACCACTTGCGCACATATTGAAATCTCCGTCGACGCAGATGTCCACGGCCCACTTACACACAGGCTGACATTTCCGTCGACCCAGATGCCCAAGGAAAACTTGCGCACCGATCGCGTAACGTTCACGAACCCAGTTACCCACGGCCCACTTGCGCACGGATTGAAATCTCCGTTGACCCAGATGCCTACGAACCACTTGCCCACGGCCCACTTACGTACGCATTGAAATCTCCGTCGACCCAGATGCCCACGGCCCACTTGTGCACGGATCTCATAACATTCACTGACCCAGTTACCCACGGCCCACTTACGCACGGTTTGAAATCTCCGTCGACCCAGATGCCTACGAACCACTTGCGCACATATTGAAATCTCCGTCGACGCAGATGTCCACGTCCTACTTGCGCGAGGATTAAAATCTCCGTCGACGCAGATGTCCACGGCCCACTTACACACAGGCTGACATTTCCGTCGACCCAGATGCCCAAGGACCACTTGCGCACGGATCTCGTAACATTCACGAACCCAGGTACCCACGGCTCACTTCCGTACCGATTGAAATCTCCGTCGATCGAGATGCTCACGGCCCACTTGTGCACGGATTGAAATCTCCGTCGGCCCAGATGCCCACGGCCCACTTGCGCACGGATCTCGTAACATTCACGGACCCAGTTACCCACGGCCCACTTACGTACGCATTGAAATCTCCGTCGACCCAGATGCCCACGGCCCACTTGTGCACGGATCTCATAACATTCACGGACCCAGTTACCCACGGCCCACTTGCGCACGGATTGAAATCTCCGTTGACCCAGATGCCTACGGCACACTTGTCCACGGACCACTTGCGCACAGATTAAAATCTCCGTCGACCCAGATGCCCACGGCCCACTTGTGCACGGATCTCATAACATTCACGGACCCAGTTACCCACGGCCCACTTACGTACGCATTGAAATCTCCGTCGACCCAGATGCTCACGGCCCACTTGCGCACAGATCTCGTAATATTCACGAACCCAGTTGCCCACGGCTCACTTGCGCACGGATTGAAATCTCCGTTGACCCAGATGCCTACGACCCACTTGTGCACGGATTGAAATCTCCGTTGACCCAGATGCCTACGACCCACTTGTGCACGGATTGAAATCTCCGTTGACCCAGATGCCTACGGCACACTTGTCCACGGACCACTTGCGCACAGATTAAAATCTCCGTCGACCCAGATGCCCACGGCCCACTTGCGCACAGATCTCGTAATATTCACGAACCCAGTTGCCCACGGCTCACTTGCGCACGGATTGAAATCTCCGTCGATACAGATGCTCACGGCCCACTTGCGCACGGATTGAAATCTCCGTTGACCCAGATGCCTACGGCACACTTGTCCACGGACCACTTGCGCACAGATTAAAATCTCCGTCGACCCAGATGCCCACGGCCCACTTGCGCACAGATCTCGTAATATTCACGAACCCAGTTGCCCACGGCTCACTTGCGCACGGATTGAAATCTCCGTCGATACAGATGCTCACGGCCCACTTGCGCACGGATTGAAATCTCCGTCGGCCCAGATGCCCACGGCCCACTTACGTACGCATTGAAATCTCCGTCGACGCAGATGTCCACGGCCCACTTGCGCGATGATTGAAATCTCCGTCGACCCAGATACCCACGGACCGCTTGCGCACGGATTAAAATCTTCGTCGACCTAGATGTCCACGGCCCACTTACGCACAGGCTAACATTTCCGTCGACCCAGATGCCCAAGGACCACTTGCGCACGGATCTCGTAACATTAACGAACCCAGGTACCCACGACCCACTTGCGCACGGATTGAAATCTCCGTTGACCCAGATGCCTACGGCCCACTTACGCACAGGCTAACATTTCCGTCGACCCAGATGCCCAAGGACCACTTGCGCACGGATCTCGTAACATTAACGAACCCAGGTACCCACGACCCACTTGCGCACGGATTGAAATCTCCGTTGACCCAGATGCCTACGGCCCACTTACGCACAGGCTGACATTTCCGTCGACCCAGATGCCCAAGGAAAACTTGCGCACGGATCGCGTAACGTTCACGAACCCAGTTGCCCACGGCCCACGTGCGCACGGATTGAAATCTCCGTCGACCCAGATGCCCACGGCCCACTTGAACACGAATCTCGTAACATCCACGGACCCAGTTGCCCACGGCCCACTTGTGCACAGGCTGAAATTTTAATCGCTCCATATGCCCACGGACCCACTTTCTCATGGACCACTTGCGCACGGATTGGAATCTTCGTTGATCCAGATGCCCACGACCCACTTGCCCGCGGACCACTTGCGCGCGGATTGAAATCAGGTGATCCCAGTTACGCACAAACCCAAATGAACACAAAAGCGAATATCTGCCTTCTGAACGATATTCCATCAGTAATTTGAGGATATTGTAAGTTATCATTATCTGACAGAATCTTTTAAAACATTTAATGCTCTCTTCAGTTGATATATTTTCTAACCTAAACCAGTCTCTATACACTAACCTACCCAGTCTCCCAGGTCTAAACATTCCACCCTAACCTAATCTAACCTAATTTACTTTAATTGTCCATGCTGTATTGATATACGACGATACGGTATACGCTAGTGGGGTAGAAATCTGTGCGTAAGTGGGTCGTGAGCATCTGAGTCAACGAAGATTTCCATCCGTGCGCAAGTGCTCCGTGGGCAAGTGGGTCCGTGGGCATCTGGGCCGACGGAAATGTCAGCCTGTGCGCAAGTGGGCCGTGGGCAACTGGGTTCGTGAATGTTACGAGATCCGTGCGCAAGTGGGTCGTGGGCATCTGGGTCAACGTATATTTCAACCCGTGCACAAGTGGTTCGTGGGCAAGCGGTCCGTGGGGAAGTGGGCCGTGGGCAAACGTTCCGTGCGCATTTGGTTCTGTGGGCAAGTGGTCTGTGCGCATGTGGGTCCCTGCCCCCCCCCCCTCCCATGCAGACTTCAGGTGGCAGTCGGACACTGTTTTGACCTTGTTATTCAGGGTATCGAATTACTCGCAAAAGATGAGCGACCCTTGTTGCACTTCGGAAACATTTTGATGTAAAGTTCGAGCTCAAAGTGCGCAATTCAGGTAGGTGTCTTATCGCTCGAACCGATGCAAAACAATTCCAGGAAAGCCTTATATAAAAGGCCCTTTGATGATGCACAGCGATCATTGTTTGTTAAACCTTCAAGTACATTATTGTTATTAACGAGATGGATTCTGCGAAGTGTAAAAAGTTGATCGAGATTATGGAAGGAGCATATAAACTTCTAAAGAAGGGATCATCGATTGCACAAATTGAAAAATGGACGAAATTTGACATTCAAAATATCAGACTTTTAAATAAAATTTTAAGGGTATTGCCTAGTCTTTCATTTTGAAGAAATCGATTTTTTTGTTTTCATTTTTCGAATGTATATGTATGTAAGAATATTGTGTTTAATTTTTATAAAGATTGGAGCAGTATAAGTATATTTTTTTTGGACCGAAACGACCCTACCTGACCGCTCGTATACCTGCGCACGCAGCGCGCCCATCCGACCTCTGCTCTAATCCCCTCTGACGTATCATGTGGCAAAAAGAGTTTTTAAGCGTGCTAATGAAGCCAGAAAAGCATTGATACAAAAGAAAAAAGCCTTGATGGAAGCTGAAAAAAAAAAGCCACAGAAGAAACAGCAGCGAAAAAGCACCGAAGAAACACACTGAAGAAACCCACACCGAAGAAAACTGTTGCGAGCAAAGTTGCAGAGAAAAGAAAGGGAGTCGCACAGCTTCCCGTTACTAAAACTCAATATTTAACGATCAAGTTGATGAAAGAGCTGTCAGAAAACTACGGTTTAGCTGTTCGCAGAAATAGTGATTCTGTTGAAAACATGCGAAAAGAGATCTGGGCTGGTTTCTATCACAAAATCTCAACAGACGAGAAGCCGCAGCACTTGTACTGTTCGCCGAGTTGGTGCACGTACCTTAAAGCAAAAGTAAGTAAGTCTTTGAAAGATTACAAGCACAAACCGGCTCTTTCTTCTGAGGTGCAAGAAGTACTCAAGCCGATTTATGAAGATTTGACGAAGACCGAACTATTTGAAAGATGTTTCGGTGGCCACACACAAAATAATAACGAAAGTTACAACCATTGTGTCTGGAACATGGTACTTAAACATCTTTTCAATAGCAAACAAGTAGTTGATATTGCAGCAAAAATAGCTGCATGCATATACAACGAAGGATACAGCCCAGTTTTGAAAATCATGGAGGAAATAAATGGGTTTGAAAATCGGGCCGAGCTCCGTGCATTACATCGCTGATCACGATTCTACGCGTGTTCAAGAAGCGAATCGCCACAGCTTGAGTACTTCAAAAGAGTCTAGAACAGCGAGAAAAAAGGCTAGATTGGAAGAAAATCAAGGTTTCGATCAACCAGAAAGTACTTCATACGGTGCAGGCATTGCAGATTGAATTTTGGTAAGATATTTTTTATATTTTTTGTTTAAAAAAACTTTAAACGCGTTTTTCTCAAAACAACGTTCTTTCGGACGCGCCACACGATTTCTCCGGAACCAGTGGACCGATCCTTTTGAAATTTAGACCACATATTCTATACATAATAAACCACAAGATGGACCAGCTACAAGTTATAATTTTGATTTTTACTATTTGTTTTCCCAAAAAACACCAAAAAAAGCTGTTTTTTTCAACTTTTCACATTTTATTAAATAAAATCTACAAAATTAGCTCAAACTTAATAATTCTGCTTCTTTCTGTAGCTACTGTCATATCGAATCTAAAACACTTTGATTTTTTTGTTTCAGATAAGCTGTTGCTGAGATATCGTGTGGCGACAAAGCTGCCTTGAAATTACCGCTCAACATTCAACTACGTATTTCGAATAAGAAACTTGAAAAAAATGAATAAAAAAAATTTTTTTTTTGTAATTTAAGACCTTATTTATTATACCTATCTATTTTTATATCCATATCTTTTATAATCTACTCAAAAAAGAATTCCGAAAAATAGCAATTTTTTTACCCCAAAGACTAAGCAACACCCTTAAGAAACGTTACTCTTACGATCGGAGAGAAAACCAAAATTTTAACAACGATCGGAATCCTGAAATCTCTGAACGAAAAATTTAAACAATTTCAAAAAAGAAGTGGAGGAACGGCGAGAGAGAGAAGAAGTGACAGAGTGCGTTGGGATGACTTGGAATCTGCCTTTAAGGGAAGAATAAGGACTAGAGTCATTGCAAACTTGCGACACAAGAACTTGGGCCGTTTCTTGGAAGATTCCACAAAATTGTTTACTACGAGAGTAAAAAACGTACTTCGAAAGGACAGAAATTTGAAAGTGAACGTCATCTTGTCTTGTAAATTCGAGACCATGAAAGCTGGTGAGATTGTCGAAGAGCTAAAATTCTTCAACATTAAGAACGAAATTATTCTACCGTCCACCGATATCAGTGATTGGTTTAATACAAATGTGAAGGAAAAGTTGCTAGCCATGGTTGAAGACTTTCAAGAAAGGGAATCTGGTTGGTCATTGATAGAAGTTATAAACTAGGCGATAAACATCAACAGGTACATACCGATACACGGTGGCCTATCAACATTAATCGAGTTGCCTAGGAACGTGCAAAGTAAGAAAACAGTCGTGAATATTACAAACAACGATCCGTACTGTTTTCTCTGCTCGGTTAGACAAAGATCATGTAGACAAGATCAGGTCGTACCCCCACTTCAGCTCAGTGCTAAGGTATGAAGGATTAAATTTTCCCACTGGCTTAAAGGACATTTCGAAATTCGAGAAGATGAATGATTTGGTAATTAACGTTTACGGTATAGAGCGTGATAGTAGTAATGAGATAGTACCAATTTATCTAAGTCAACAAAAACCAAACAAGGAAGCGATTCAGTTACTCATGTTGGAAACACAAATGTATTCAAATGGAGATGACGTGGACATAGAAGACGGTAGTGTTTATCACTTTGCTTGGATTCGAAATCTATCCCGTTTACTGAGTTCACAAATTTCAAAGAATCATGGTTTTACCAGACTGTGTGACAGATATCTATGCCACTTTAGATTAGAAAGCTCTTTCGAAAAACAGAGACCCGATTGTGCAAATATAAATAAATGCAGAGTCGTATTACCGGATGAAAAAGATAAAATTATGAAACTTAAAAATTATAAGTATAAAGAACCTGTCCCGTTTGTCGTTTATGCTGACATCGAGTGCATATTAGAACCAATTACAAACAAGTCTCACTCGTTAAATACAACTCTCTATCAAAGACACGTTCCACACAGTATAGCGTACTATTTGCAATGTAACTTTAACGATTCTATCTTTAAATTTAAAGTTTATCGTGAAAAAGATTACGTGGAATGGTTTATGAATCAATTAAAGGAATTAGCTTAAATTATAGAATTTTACCTAAAACGTATCGTACTAATGGAATCTCTAAATTTCAAACAAAGAAATGAATTTTACTCGGCCAAGATTTGTCATATTTGTGACAAACCGTTTACACCTCAGGATGCCAAGTATCGTGATCATTGCCATTTTACAGGCAAATATCGCGGTGCTGCACATCAGGAAGTAGTTATACAGGGTGTAAACGAAAGATACGACAAACAATTAATGGGATGTTCGGCATCGCGAGACGAGCAAAATGTTTTTTTTTAACTTTATACGACAAAAATTAACCGAGATATCGAGGGTTAAAGTTTTCCTATCTCAACAATGTGAAATGCACTAAAGAGGCGATGGATTTACTGTGCATTGTCTTATACGCACAGGTAACATCGACAAATGACAAGCGACGGAGAAAGTGCTTGAATGTGCTCAACTAGAAGTTAGCTGCAAACCATCGTGATCATTGCCATTTTACAGGCAAATATCGCGGTGCTGCACATCAGGAAGTAGTTATACAGGGTGTAAACGAAAGATACGACAAACAATTAATGGGATGTTCGGCATCGCGAGACGAGCAAAATGTTTTTTTTTAACTTTATACGACAAAAATTAACCGAGATATCGAGGGTTAAAGTTTTCCTATCTCAACAATGTGAAATGCACTAAAGAGGCGATGGATTTACTGTGCATTGTCTTATACGCACAGGTAACATCGACAAATGACAAGCGACGGAGAAAGTGCTTGAATGTGCTCAACTAGAAGTTAGCTGCAAACCAGAGAGCAGAACGAAGCAATCGTTTACATGCAAAAGTTTTGATCAGCTGTCACGATGACATTCTGATCGTGTATCCGCGCTTCGAATTTTATTTTCGACAAACAGAACCAAGGGAATTTCTTATGAAATTTTATTTAATTGCTGAAGTTAACAGAAATCGCCTACATACATTCATTCATTTGATTACATACCTAAACTATTTGCAACGAAGATTCCAGCAAAAAAGCTAAAGTGGATGACGAGCTAATCTCTAGTTCTTCTGCCATTCAAGATTAACTTAAGGGGGTATAGGACTATTGGAAATAAAAGAATCAGCAATTAATAATTTTCATGACGTTGAAATTTTCAACAACTTTTTTTTCTTCCAAAAGACTCATAATGACATGCACAAGAAACTGTAAATAGTACCGGTTCGACAATAATTTAGTTTCTAAGCAATCGAACCTGACGAAAAAGTCGTCTGGTTACTTTTTTTTTGCGGATGCAGAAATCTTGAAGTTATTGCAGATGCAATCCTCCAGGAGCCGGTGCGAATGCTTTCGAATTGTATGAACCAATGTGTGTTTTCAACTTATAATTAACCTTGTTCTCAACTTATGCTCAACTTATGATCAACTTGTTCTCAACTTATACTCAACTTATTCCCAAATAGTTCTCAACTTGTATTCTCAACTTATGATCAACTTGTTCCAAATCTGTTCTCAACTTACGCTCAATTTATGATCAACTTGTGCTCAACTTATACTCAACTTGTTCCCAATCTGTTCTCAAGTATGCTCAATTTATGATCAACTTGTTCTCAACTTATGATCAACTTGATCTCAACTTATGCTCAACTTGTATCCAAACTATTCTCAACTTGTTCTAAACTTAAGTTGAAAGCAGAACTATCCTGATGAAACCATTAATTCTATTTCGAATCGGTGGTAACCTGTTATTGAGTAGTGCAGCGCTTTTATTAATTGACGTATACTAATTCACTACATTACATTTTTTCATAAATTAGTCAGTCAATTGAAAGCAACAAATGTGTATGGTGATTGAAAAAATGTATTTTGGTAGCGCTGTTACTGGTACTGTTATACAGTACTTTACATTGTCAGTGTATTATGATAAGCGTCGTGGTCGTCGTTATTATCATCACCAACGTCGTCTACATTGTTTTTTTGTC
>NW_014333242.1:612512-670527 GCF_000341935.2 Cephus cinctus | reverse complement strand
GGTATCGCCTAAAACCGGAGCGTTGTACATCTCCCCACTCATCTCTGTCTGCCATTGGCAATCTCCCTACTCATCTCTGCTATTACCATCGCTTATGCCTCCTGGGATCATACTAAGTTTTACTTCTCTACTGGCACATGTCCCCCATTGGGGATACAACCATAAGGAAAGGAAGGAAGTTTTACTTCTCTCACTTTTTATAAAATATATTGATTTTGGAAACTTGGCTCCAATGCTACTTATTCTTATAAAAAAATTACTATGCAACGTATATTACGGTATAAAGTGTAGAGTACATGAGCAGGGTAAATGAACTCTATATTTATGGAATATTTCCTGATTTATTCAATGTTTCTCTTTATACAATAATTTATCAGTCTTGTGATTTTCCATGAAGCATCCCCTCCAGGCAGGCAGCTCTCCACATGCTTCAGGATGGTTTGTTCTCTGAAACAAAATGATCTTTTCCTGCGTTTCTTACCTATAATCCTCGAGTGTTCTTATCACCTGAGGAAGAACTGACAGGATAAACATAGCTCGATAATTGTATAATACTAGTAAATAGATCACCTCACACTAGAAACACCCAACAAAATTTGTTCTGCATCTACAGTATCACCAAACTCACTTTCACTAAACTGTACAACCCGGATCAAACGACTGACGTCAAACTCCATAAGCAAGTGCTCTTTTCAAATAATTTCGCGCAAGAGACTCAAGGCACAATTTGATTAAGGAACCATCTTAGTATATATCACAAGATAACCCATACTGATTCTTTCAATCTTGTTTTTCATTACATTATACTGAAAACTTCCTTGGGAAACACAGTTACATATTGCTTCTTCACTAAAACCACACTACATCTTTTCAGTGAACTGAACAACTCTCAATAACATTATCGAAGGAACTATTTGCTAGAAGAGCAATAACGCTTTTCAATGAACAGAGCACAGCACCATGTGTACTTGATACACAAAAAAAACTTCACTGACTTTGAAGAAGAACCAATAGTTAAACTGAAAATTTGTTCCTCAAACAAACCAAGAACTGAAACAGCGAAGAGGCGTATAGCAAAACTGTGTATTAATTAACGTGGCATTACTGAACTCCTTGAAGATGCAAAACACCTAAATGAATTAGGGTACTCCAAGCACAGGCATGCATTTAGTTAGGATGACTTCATATTAATTATCTCCATAATTTCATAGTATTTCCTGTGTTTTTCTTTAAATGCCTAGTCTCAAAGAACTTCCATCACCAAGGAGATGATATGATGATAGTAAGCATGATGCTCAGCTTCTCAGACATCTCCGGGTGATTGTTTCTCGTCGTAGACGAGAACCTCCATCGAGTATGTACGTGCAAGTTGGAGAATCCAGGTGAACCATCACTTGCGGAGCCCTTATTTTAGATTGCAAACTTCAGTGGACAATCAATGGTACTAAAGACATAAATTAATAGACACATGGACACGTTTTAATTTCGTCTGCATAAACGGCATCTATTTTGTTGTTCGAGGAGAAAAAACACCAGGTACACTTTGACCACTGCACCTCCGTCGTCTTTTCGCCTCCGAGCGTGCCACTGTACGCTCACAAACTACATTTCTTTAATTTGGCATCTTTTGCTTTTTCTCAATTATTTTCCTTCTCTCAAACGGACACAATATCTTATTATATATATACGCATAAATTTAGATAAATGCGTGTATATATATATATCCTTGATTGAATCCGTTCAAGAGGAATAAACACACAACACAATAATCTGCACTCTCGAAGGCGATGGACACAAAACCACTGTTTTACATCACTGTACACATTTTCAGAGCTCTTTTTCAGCTTTGTCTCGATCGATTTTATTTTCCTGTTTAACCGAAGATTCACCAAACACTGTCCTTTATGGATATCTGACGTCCGCACTGAGAAAACTTATAACTCAATTTCCCTTTAAAGAACGTTCGTGCGTCTTCCTTTTATGGTCTAAGAACGGGTTTTTTATATTTTGCTAATTTTGTTTTCTCTCCACCCTTCCTCCCCACAAAAACACGATTCATTTCGTCTTTTGCTTTCACTTTGTCAAACTTATCATTCAATTCATTCAGGGAATCACTCCTCGGCCGCGGTGCATTTTTAAAAATTTAGATTACATATGTAGATCAGACTCACGATATACGAGAATCCGTGATTTTTCTTCCTTTAAATTCTTTTACAACACCGAACGACACTTCTGGGCGTTATCGAGACCTATTAATATAGATAAATTGTTGTCATTCTTCCACATTTTCTCCATTCCAATCTCTTCCTCATCTCCCATTCTCTCTTATTTCATCCACTCTTATTTGTCGCTTCTCCTCTAAAGCACGAAGGTACACGTTAATCCAGCAAAACAAAGCATAAGAAGAGATAGTCAAAAGTACCCTAGTACACACATTTAAGATAGATTTAAAAAAAAAATGTCGATAGTTGCCGTTCATCTTTGTTTGCTGATTTTGCTTTTTCTTGCCTCTCATTCCTTTTCGTGTTAGCAAGATCCTTAATTAAAGTATCGCCACAACGCATCAAGGCATACTAGTGCCACTTCGCGTTCCCCTGTTTCAAACGTACTTATATCTTTCTCCTTTCTATAAATTTTTAACTGTACATAATAGTGTATGAATACTATGCAATTGATTATAAACGATCGAAAATAACAGTAAAAGCAATTGTTGAAATAGACGTCCTGAAATTCAGGATACAAATTGTGGAAAAGAAATATATAAAAAGAATTCATCATATTGTTAAAAGTAACGTGAAATGGCAGTAGCAATATTTGGTACCTTGCTGCGCATTTCTTTAATATTATCTACACAATTACGCATCGAAGAACAAAGGGTTACGCTTGTTATACATATCCGCGTGACAGTCATTAGAAATGGATGTAAGAAACCAGACATGGTGTAACAATAAAGAGATATCGAAAGAGCGATGATGAAAATATATCAGATAAAGTCTGAAAAACCTAAGAGAGACTTTCCTCCCGTCAGAATGATAATAGACGCCAGTTATATGTATAAGAAGTAAATGGGCACTGCAGCAACGCGCCTTACGTAAAAATACAAAGAATTACTTAGGTTAATTAGGGACTATGCGAATTATTTTATGCTAGCATAATTGTAGGGATAATTTAGCGTTAGCGATAGCAATAGCGATTAATCCTTAATAGAGACGAGATACGCTTCCTTTTTTTAAATCGTTACTCGTCATACTGCTTATATGCACATGCTTTCTAATAGAGCTCAACATCAGGAGTGTCAGGTTGATTGTTTAGGTCTCTCGATGAAGCACAAAGGTTTTGGGCTTCGTAAAAGAATGTTCATTATGATTTAGATTAATCTGTCGAGTAGCTGGAGTTGGATTATATATTTTTTCTGGTAAAATATAATTAGTCTATCAGTTTCTTTTTGTCCCATGTGCTCATCCACTGTAGGAAGAACTTGTTTTCAGGAGTCCTTGATACTGAGCCTACTTAGAACATTCCTTACCACTGAAATTAGAATGTCACTATCTGATCGAACCTCCCTGAACGAACAAGACCTAATTTTCTCAATAGATTCACGTTCTCGAAGTTACAAGAAAAAACGTAGCACAAAAGTTATAAAAGAACGTATGCGCATTCTTGATTTATGTTTCATTACTGTTAAGAATTCGCGATGGTAAATGATTGTTGATATCAGGGAGATTATCTGCTGGTGCATAATCCTCGCATACTGCTGTCAAGATAACGAAGTGGCTCGTCCATACTTTCATGGTAAAAAGTAAACGGCCATAACATTGAATTAGTTGTCCTAAGATCGTTACTCGTTGATGAGACTCCTATGCGCTGCCACCTTTTACCACAACTATCACCAGATGATCCTCCTTGAGACCTTCTTCGCTTAAGCTAGGACAAGTACGCTTGAGTAATTCTGTAGAGAATGCACAAGGTGGGAAGGCATACAGTACACCAGTGCCTTCGGTATCCTTATTCAAAAGTGATATCACACCGGCTGCTTCTTTTTGTTTCAGGTATGAAACTAAGTTACGCAGGGGTCTGGTTTGCACATTGGCATCATCATTGGTGATGGCTGCACTAGATCCTGCAAGTCCTAAGAAAATCGCGTGTGAACTGGAGGTTTGAATTCTTTTAGAGACGTCGTCGAGCTTAGGTTGATCCAAACGTAGTCTCTGTGTAATCCTGAGCATGTGCTTGCCTTCTTCATCCTTCATCAAGGCTTCAATAATCTCGATATCCCCATCGGTGAGATGGAATTTAGCTGGGAAGAGAGAATTCTTCAAGATAAGAGCGCCCTGCCATACTGCTATGGATTTCCTAGCAACTTCGGGAAGTGTCCTAGACGTGGAAAGCATTCCTGTCCGTGCTGTTTCAGAATCAGAATCAGAGTCCATAGGTCTTCTACGAGGGGATCTTGACCTGGAACGATCGACTCCTGGTTCCCTTGATACGGATCTTCGTAATCCTCTTGGTGTTTCATATTCCATTTCTGGTGGTGGTCTTCTACTTTGCCATTCCGTTTCATCGCGCATGTATCCTTCAGGGTAAGTTCCTCGATAAGCTCCGCGTCCACCACCTCTTCTGTCGTGCCAAGATGCACTTCCTCGACCTCTGAAGGATCGTGGAGCATATCCGAATTCACCTTCTGGAGTGTATGGATCATATGGAGACTCATAATCCA
Source organism: Cephus cinctus (assembly GCF_000341935.2). NCBI lineage: Eukaryota > Metazoa > Arthropoda > Insecta > Hymenoptera > Cephidae > Cephus > Cephus cinctus. Next base: position 665,810 of record NW_014333242.1, on the reverse strand, counting down.
CTGGTCTGGGTCTAAACTCGCCACTTTCCTCAGGATAAGGTCTTGGTTTGAATCCAAAGCCTGGTGTCACATCAGCGAAATCTACTCGTAAACGACGATCGGGTCCTCCCAGAGGAAAACCCCTCATTTCTTTAACGGCAGCTTGGGCAGCATCAATAGAGTCGTACAGGATGTATGCGTTGCTGTCTCCTTTAATGTAGTCAATCTTCTTGATAGCACCGAATCTATCGAATTCTCTCTCAAGTTGGGGAACGGATGTCCAAGGCCCAAGACCTCCCACCCAGATACGCGTTGTAGGTGTAGCCTTTCCATAACCAATCTTGCATTGAAATTTGCCAATGTACTGTCCAGATAGTTCCACTTTGCATCGATGAGCCATATCCAAGGTCTGAAATCGTACGAAGGCATAGGCATTTCCTGTTCCTGGTGGTGGTCTCTTGATGTCTATATCATCTACAATGCCATATTTGCTGAATATTCTACGGAGCTCCTCTTCAGTGATGTTGATCTCCAGATTACCAGCGAATAAGGTTCTTGTAGCAAGAGGATCATCCTCAGGTGAAACGTGATGCAAGTAATTTGGAAATTTATCTTTCTTGTTTTCAACGCGTTCAAAACCGTGAACAGGATGGCGAATCATCATATGTCTTGGTGGCCCATAATGATGAGGAGGTCCAGGATGTACATGAGGTGGACCATGGTGCATTGGTGGTCTGACAAATTCATGAGGAGGTGGAATTGCTTCTCTTCTCAATTCTCTATGTGGAGGAAGACCGACAGGTGGTCCATAAACACGCTCGTATCTTTCGAGAGGTCTATGTCTTTCAGTGGGACCAGGTGACCGGGCATAATAACGATCATAGTCTGGTGGTGTCATAGATCTAGGTCGTCTATATGTTTCAGGTCTCTCATAAACAGGCTCGACTAGAGCAACTTTATCATACATGATAATTCTTGGTTTTGCATGTTTTGCATCCCTTGCATCCTCAGAACTTCTAAAGCAAACGTAGGCCACACGCTCATCCAATTCATGCGAAATCCTTATGGAAAAATCTCCAAACTTTTTATATTCCCTATAGAGAGTATCCTTGATAACCTCATCACTGGCTTTAGGATGAATCGAACTGATGCATAGAACTTTATAACTGTACGGTCGTTCTGGTGGAAGCTCACGTGGTGCCCTCAGGTAATCATCCCTGTGGGAGCTGGACTCGACGTATCTCGCATGCGATGAGGCTTTCGGTGGAGGACTTGGACTTCTGGCACCTCTGCTTCTACGGCGTATTCTCTCCGGTGTTATTCTCTCATCACTCGAGTCGTTGTATCTACAGATCAAAATCACGAAAATCACCAAGTGTAACTGGAAGAAGTAGCTGATGCTCACTCCTTGCACCACAGTACACAAACTTAAATCACCATAAACGATCATCAATCACGATTGTATATAGAAACAAAAGAAAAATATGGTCAAGAAAGGTTTAACCAGTGCTAAAGTCGTCATCAACAAAACAGACAACTGACATAAAGACGCACTGGAGTAACGCCCACAACTTACAATTGATACACTACTAACAATCAAACTCTCGCACTTTAATGTACTGTCTTACAATCAATTCAACGCAATCCATTAACTCCTGGTAGTATGATATCCCATTTTCGTTTATCAAAGGGAATAATATGTGTATGATGCATGACGTACCGCCCCATGGAGGACCTGCTTCTTTTGACGCGTGGAGGCGGCGTATCCCGACTCGAGCTTCTCTTCATGTTATTGCGGATCATAACCGTGATCTTATGTCGGTCGTCCCGCGGAATCCCAATCATCAACGCTGACTAAAGCACGGTGAATCGAAGGAGGAGCGAAAAAAATATATAAAAGAAACAAAGAAATGAGGTCGTTAGTATAACAAATGTACAGGGTCCGCCGCTTGGTATAATCGGCTTGGACTCTACTATATGTATAGTCTACTATTTTTAAGTCTAGTGGCACTTGAATGATGCTTCGGAAACCGAAGCGTTCTTAACAACACCAGGGATACGTTACAAAACGAAACACTATCAAACGCACTTTACAACAGCAGAGTTATTGAGAAACTGACTCTTCCTTTCTTTTAGACAAGCAAAATGGCGACGGCGATAGCTTGCTCGTTCCCATACGACTCTTCCCTACCTTATGATCTTTAACCAATCACGGGAAATGCGACAGTGCCGTACCGTATTACAGGCCCTAGGGCCACACTTGATTACACCAGTTCACTAAATTCTTTTTAATTAAATGCCTCCTTGCATCACATATCGCAAAGTCAATGTCTGCTTTACTTTTATCCGTAATACCGTACTAATTTAGGTTATAAGTCAATCTTTACCGGATGTGAGTAATATTGATTTTATATAATGTGAAAAATTTGATTGCGCCTTTTGGGCCACCTTAATACGCATGCTTCACTGCACGTTCTATTTATCGACTCCGCCCCGTTTAGTCAGATTAGTGTCTAGATTACTTGTACTTTTCAGTTTTGCTAGTGTTAATAGAATCATTTATAGTTATCTATAACATTATAAAAATAATTCTTCATATGAGACGGTGTAAATTCTTTTTTTTTATAAAAGTTCAAACAAATTCGAAGACACTCAGTTATTATGACGCATTCGTCAGCGGAAGCTAAAGGACAGTCTACGCTGCTCAATGATACTCCAAGAATGGCACTCTGTCATTCAAGAAAGCACATCGTTGACACTTGTCTAAATTATGTTCTTTAATTAATACCATTTCGTATGGCAAAATAATATATTCATAAGAATTAATTCACCTTGATAGACTTTCGCTTGATAAAGACGCCGTTAAAGACAAATGGTGCCTTAACTACTATAGTCTCCAACACGGTCTTGTATACAGGCCTGAACACTTCCTTATCCTCACCACGTTGTAGCTCGTAACAGTAACGTGGACGGTTTTGCCCGAAAGTGCTAGTGTCGAAGAAGTCTGCTAAAACAGCGCGTGCGCATCCGTAAATTCACTGCAACCTCTTATACCCGATGCAAAAGGAAAGTTACACACAAAAAACCGATGCGATGCCAATTAAATAAAATTTTGATAAGTTAGACAAATAAAGAACTGATGATTTAAAAAATTAAAGTTAAATGGACCAATTCACCTAAAAGTCATGGAAATTAAAACAGTCAATTTTTGCTTGTGTCGTAACTTTTTTACTGAATTTATTTGTAACTCCTGTGAAATTTTCAAATGCCAATTCCTAACATTGTGATTCAAGCAGGCACGATGCACTTTCTGGTTATTGTTGCTTTTTTCAGTTGCAATCACGGTATATTATATATTACAATGAGCAAAACTGCAGGTTACGTATTCAAGAAAGAGATAACTGCGCACGCGTAGTGCTACCACGTGATAGGCTCTTTCAATACTAACGCCTCTTGCGGCAGTGGCCACCTTATCGTTACGCGTTTTTCGCCTAAGTGCCCAGACTTGTATACAAGACCGTGATCTTCAACATTCCAAATGAAAGGCCACGAGCGATTGCTCGGACAAACATAAAATGATCTGAACAATGCATTTCATAAATATATAAATTTCTAATTATTTCTAAGATCATTAATGATCTAAATACCTAAGTTTCATTGTTGCATCGATTATACCTTTCATATTGGTTGCACTATTAAATACAGATTTAATTCCCACATTTAGGAATTCTATATTACAATTCCCTTAATAGACAGACATTCTAAAAGGAACGAGATAGAACCAATATATTTATCCCGTATCATAGTGTTCAGCAATTTACAAATTCTTCTCCACAAATCAGCACAAAATTTCTAGCTAATAAATTGTGGCAAGGACACCAACATTCCCCTACATATAAATGGGCATTTACTTAAACTAATAATAATCTATCATATGAATTAGGTAATTCACTAGGAATGTAAATGTTTTTCAACTTCTACTCTAATTTCATTGTTGAAAGTAAATAATATTGACCGTTGTACAGATATACATAAGTACATAACTGATTAAATTTATGTGAATCCCCTACAGTTTCTTGCCCACAGATTTAAGTGTGTATGTTCACACCAACGCAGCCGTTCGCCGGCCTACATGAGAAAATAACCAGCAGCTTCTATCAAGGTTTAAATCTAAAAACTTTTCATTGAATATGTCAAAATTAAAAGAAATAGTTTTACAAAGGTTATATAGGAATTATCAGAGACCTATTAATTTATGTAAATCGATAAAGCACGTCGCGTTGATCAGTGTTCACGACTATCTCAAATATTTTTATCCACTTGCCAGTATAAAAGTCGAAGATTAGGCATTCCCAGCTTAGTTTAATCAGAGGCGGGAGAGACACAGCACATATATCTGTTCTAAACAGTTTCCTCCTTTCGTTACTTTTTTACTTTTAGTTCACGATGAATAAATCATTTGTGGCTACATTTGTTTTTACCTTCTTGATCTTTAAAATTAGTGCCAAAACAATGACACGTTGCCAGTTGGCCATAGAACTAATACGCCAAGGATTTCCCGTTAATCAGCTTCAAGATTGTACAGTATATTATATATCCTAATAATATAAAATTAATTATATTTATATAATTTAATTGAATTTTCAACAATTTATATTATTCTTTGCCCAGGGGTCTGTTTAGTGGAAAATGAAAGTGCCAGGAACACATCAGCGATTGGAGGACCAAACAGCAATGGAAGTTACGATTACGGCTTGTTTCAAGTACTGAACTTTATAATTCTTTCCTAAATAATTAAGTGGATATGAGAATTCCTTAGGTATCTAAATAAATTAAATTACAGATTAATGGTAAATACTGGTGCGCTGAAGGAGTAAACGGTGGCGATTGCAATATGAAATGCGAAGGTAAGAAATACTTATTAAACTTGATAATCCCGGATTTAATTTACACATACTTCTAGATCTGATTGATGATGATATCACTGATGATAGTAAATGCTGTCTAGAGATGATTTATCCTAGGCATGGATTTAATGCCTGGCACGGTTGGGAGCGAAAATGCAAGTATCATCCACTACCAGATGTGACACATTGCTTTAACGAAGTGACCTTGTAATGATGATAGTTAAATTTTGAATATCAAATAGTCTATCGAAATCTTTCGTTCTTAAATTATAATTAATAATTAATGACATCCTGAAATAAAGGCCGTCACGAAGAATACACTATTTGGTTAAATTCTAATATTATTTGAACTCATAAATTGGATGCATTATAGACATATCCTCGCGTTCAGTGAGCCATCTCTTCAGCAGCTTCTCCAGGAGCTCTGCATTCAACTGAAAAATGAATTGATTAGTATTAATAGTAACAAATAGCAGTATGAATTATATTAACTATACCTCTGGGTTATCGGATGGAGATAGGTTTAAATTTTGTTTAAGTTTTAATGTATTCAGTGCCCAAATTTGTGTACCAAGTCGGACTGCCCATATATTTGAGTTCAAAGGTCCGACAATGGAACTACTGTTCTTGTATTCTTTTCTTAAATGAAAAAAGAAAGTATTTCAATAGAAAACCGTTGTTACGGCTAGTACGATTTAATAAAGACACTTACTGATTACAAAAACTTTTGGACACTTTATTTATATTCATATCCCATGGTACAGCAGTTCGGATCATCATGTCTCCTTTCTTAGCTTCTGGTTTCAAGGTCTTCATTTTCTCAAACATTTGCATCAGTCTTTTCTTATTCTTTACAGACTCCTTTATATCGTGCTTCTCCTTTTTCTCGGCTTTCTCAGCATCTTGACGCTTCTTCTCGTCAACTGCTAAGTCCCGGTAATAGCCACGCTCTTCTGGGGATAATTCTTTCCAGCGTTTGCTTAACAGTTTAGCTACGTCTGATAGAGTAATCTCAGGATTCTCTCTTATTACTTAAATTAATAGGAGGGACATAATTATTCATTCAAATCTTTAAATTTTATATTTTCTTTTCAAAAACTAACTTTGCGGTCTGATCTCTCTGGAAAACTTTATGAATCCTCTACTAGAGCTGCTATCCGATATCGAATCATTCAGAGATTGCGAATTACTCGATGGACTCTTACTGGATATATTGTTGTAATTCTTCACATTGGTTCCTCCCTATTGAAAACAGTTCCAAAAAATGTATTTTTAATTCGTTCGATAAGTCAATTTTGTTATGAGACAAATACAAAGTGACTCACTGTAATACCAAGTACTTGACCCTTGCTCCACATTTCCAAGAAAATGTCTTTTTGTGCTGGACGTACATTGTCCATTTTATTTATAATGTCGGTCAAAGGTTGATTATTATCTGCTCTATCGTTTGACGTCGTTTCATTTATAATCTCTTCAATATCAAAATCATCACCCAAATCAACTATTGGTAATTGACTCAGGGTTTCATCTTCATTGCCATTGTCTAAGAATTTTTTTTTATCTGGATGAAATTCAAAAGGTTCTGAATCTACTTGTAAGTCCTTTAGTTCGAAAGATATATTGGATTTGATTTTAAAAGCTCTAAAATGCTCGTCGTCATTTGAATCCGGTTCACTCAAATTCAGCTCCGCCAATCTAGTCACATTGTCACCCGATTTCGCATTGTTACATTGTACATTTTTATTATTGCTCTTCGTCCTTTGAATTTCTGGGTTGGAACTGTCGTCTCCGACTTTTCCAGGACAATTGTCAACAACCATCGTCTTGTCCGGTTCAATTCTACGTCTTTTACATGCTGGCCATTCCTTTTCTTGTTCTCTTTCCTTAGTACTTTGCGTATAATCACTATAGCCTGTTGATTGATCATGTACACTTCCTTCCTCTGTATTTTCTAAGAATGGTGGTAGACAATAGTACTTTATTATGATGTCACTTAGATTTTGTAAAATATCTTTCTGTAAGTAAATTGTTTTAAATAAATTTGAAATTCTTCTGAACAAGATCACGAAAATAAATAATGTGTATGTAAATGTACCTGATTCTTCAAAAGGACTGCAGTTTTGTTTGGTTCAAGGTTTACATCTAACTCAGAAGGAGGAACAGTGATACTTAGAAAAAATATAGGTTTTTTTTTTGGTGGGATTTTATCCTCAAAGTGCTCAGATATCTTGTCGCCCATAACCTGTGATCATTATATAATAAATATATATCACTTTGATGTTGTATAGAATAATATTGTATATTATATACCTTTTCCAATTCTTTGTATTTGACAGGTCGGTTATTCACAAAAATATATTGTTGACCCATCTGACAAATTTGTGATAAATCGTTGATATCACTTTTTGGAAGCATTAATTCTATCTTTACCTTTGGAATGTGCAAAAGATACACATATTTTGAGATATGTCAAAGCATAAAAGAAATTTTTTACGATCAACAACCAAATAGTTACCTCAGGGTTTTTTATCTCAAGCAATTCCAAATTTGAAACAACTTTTTTTCCAAGAATATGTTGTAAAGCCTCTTTTGAGTTGGAGAGACTAGGCTTCATAAAAATGGTATTATTATTTACCCTATAATTTATTCTGACTCCAGGTTGACAAATGCCATAACATTTTAATAAGAATTCCACAAGCTTTACATCCTGATTTGATTTCCTTGTACTACATATAGCTTGCCTCCTTACTGGGAAATTCTTAAATAACTGCTTCACTTTTACAGTTGTTCCTGAAATGGTAAAAATGCTATTGAATATATATTCTCGCTATTATGAGAAATAAGTAACAGTAATTTCTCACCAGTAGATCGATGAGACAATTCTGTGTTCACAATATTCCCATCATGATTAATAGTATAAGACATTGCTGCTTCATCACTATGTGTTTTTGTAATAATACTGACATCAGCAACATGACACAATGCATGTAAAGCTTCTCCACGAAATCCATAGGTTTCCAATGACTCTGTCCATCAAAAAAACTTGTCAATATGTTGAATGCTCAACAGACCTAACACAAACTACAACAATATTATCTAAATCAATTTACCTAAATCACAAAATTCTGATATTTTGGAAGTATAAGATGACAATGCCATATGTGGTATATCGCTTTTAGAAATACCATCTCCATCATCCCGTACCTCAATCGAAGACAATCCATTATCCAACTGAATAAAATAAAGAATAATACAACAACAATTAGTAATGAACCCTTTCAGAATAACGTACCAGATTAACCTCTACACTCTTAGCATTAGCATCCAAAGAATTTTCTACCAACTCCTTAACAACACTATAAACGGACGTTATTATTTGAAACGATGTTATTAAACTAATAGTGCTGTTATTCAAAGCTGAAATGGGCATTGTATTTCAAAGCAATAGTTTCTCCAACCACGTGATTCAACTCCACTATTTATGCTGTCAACATCTCACTGCAATGAGTGTCAAACACAGGGTGCCTTTTCAGAAGTATCAAACTGATTCAGCAGGAGTATAAACGTGCTTAGTTAGTTTTGTTCATGTAATCATTCATAATCAAGTGAAGCAATCAACGCACTTGTCTTCCTAATGAATTCAGTTATTTGCTAATCCCGCAAAGGACACTCTTACCTAACCGTCAGGAAGTTAGCGCGGGAAAATCAAAATTTATATATTTATAATGCTTAAAAAATTGCTGTTTAAATGCTCCATATGTTTCCGTAATTACTCCACTGCTACTATGCAGTGATTAATAAATATTCATTAAAACAGAAAATTTTTGTTTTTATTGAAATTCCAAATAACCGAGCAGATTTTCATATGAGTTTCTTGATGAATTAATTGCTCCCGATTTGCTCCTAATTGCTCCACAATTAGTTTTTTATTTAATTACAGCATCTTTAAATAATAAGTAAAATTTGATTTTCACTTAGCTCGATTGCAAACTCAAACATTATGATTGGTTTGAGAACACACCTATGACAGCTGCGTTCTAAGAGCAGCCGAGAGTGCGCGAACATCGTTGTCTCGGTTCATTTTCGAACACACTTGGTCAATTCAGGATTGGTCAATTTCTTTAGATCAGTATTAACTAAACCGGTTCAAGACCGCCGTGTAAACGTAATTTACGGCCTGTTATCTTCTGGGGATCGATTGTGTAACTCAAATGTAGTGAAAATACGTAAAGTGAATAGGTGTTAGCCAATCGCTGTGCTTGTCTTCTTTTGAACCTAACACGCGATTGGCTAACAGCCATTCATTTTTCGTATTTTCACTACATTTGAGTTACACAATCGACCTCCTGCGCGCTTCAATGTATAAAGTACGTTTATTTTCAAAATACAAGTGTCTGATTGGCTAATAGCATAGTTAAGCCGAGTTTATGCATTGAACCGCGTCGAAGAAAATAGACATGATAACTTCAAATATCCGATTAGTCCGAAAAATGTGTTAAACCTGTTAAATTTCAGTTAACTTAATACTGATAATTCAGTTAACAGTTAATACTGATCTAAAGGAATTGGACAATCCTGAATTGACCAAGTGTGATCGAAAATGGACCGAGGCAAAGATGTTCGCGCACTCTCGGCTGATCTTAGAACGCAGCTGTCATAGGTGTGTTCGCAAACCAATCATAATGTTTGAGTTTGCAATCGAGCTACATAAGTGAAAATCAAAATTTACTTATTATTTAAAGATGCTTTAATTTAATAAAAAACTAATTGTGGAGCAATTGGGAGCAAATCGGGAGCAATTAATTCATCAAGAAACTCATATGAAAATCTGCTCGGTTATTTGGAATTTCAATAAAAATAAAAATTTTCTGTTTTAATGAATATTTATTAATCACTGCATAGTAGCAGTGGAGCAATTACAGAAACATATGGAGCATTTAAGGAGCAATTTTTTAAGCATTATAAACATACAAATTTTGATTTTCCCGCGCTAACTTCCCGACGGTCCTTACCTACCCTTAATATCATATGTTCTCATATGAACAAGAAGTCACCACGTAGCTATGTATTTGGGGTTGCCTATCTACAGGCGGCTTATTCATCATTGGGTAAAACATCGAGTATAGACGGATGTAATTTAAATAAAGCAGTATTGCCTTGGACACAGGGAAATTGCGGAAGGCCTGGGGTTCATATTCTCGAACCCTTTTCATGAATCTCTCATATGACAGGCCAATGCTTTTTAAATGGAATGTCGCACGTGAGAATTATTAGAGCAGACTCGAGAAAGACGGATCCTGACACAGCCCCAGTGCACGGCTAAGCAGTCAGCAATCCTAGAATCAGACCAACCTAACGTCGCTTATCCGCCATAGCGGCGCACGCACCATTGTAACTGTAGTATAAATAATTACTAAATTGATATGGATATACTTGTTTGATAGACAATATAGTATTTATTATAAAACTGGAAGGGTACAGGGGATAAGGTGATAATAATGATAATAACTTCATAATATAGAACAAAAATACCCAAGGCTCTATTTCCTTTGAATAAAGACAAACAGAATAGAATACAGTTGGAAGCATATTAGTACAACGAATTCCTCAAAAGTAGAGAAAACCCTCGTTTCGAGAAGGTTCTACTAGATTTGAAAATAACGAAATGTAATAAAAAGAATAAATGAAGAAGTGATACTAGGCTGATTTCATAGAGCCCTGGGCATATACGAGATTAGAACGTGCGTTCTGGAACAGCTGAACAACTAGAGCACATTTATAGGCTACAGGGTCTCTCAGCGTTTAGGTTCGAGCTCGGTAATAATCGTTAACAATGTTTACTTGACTAGAACCACGAATATCACTTTGTACCCCAGGCAGCATCCTCAAATATTTCACCAATCAATATGAAGTAACAGCGGTTCGCGTGGGCGCAAATCGGAAAGGAGTTTTGTCCCTGAGACGATAACAAAAGAAAAAGGAAAAAAAACCTGTAAATCCTTGAAAGATTCCTCATCGCCAGCAATACTTTAGATTCGCAGTACAGAAACGGTACATCATACTCTGGAGCACTTGGAATACTTTAAAGATTCAGTACGATCCAGGTCATCCAGATGATGACGACAAAAGTCCTTTCCGAGGTAGACAGTTGCGAGGCTACCAGGATTCCTGGTTAAGGTCATCGGGATCCTTCATGGATACTCGAGTGTCTCTAGCTTCTCCATATGCTAATGCTAAAATAACGGTGTCGGCTGGGCCCGGTCCGCTTGGAATAAAATTTTCAAGTGAATCGTAAAAACTCGTAACGTCCGTTAAACCTAGAGAAGTATTTACAATGCTAGAGTACAGCGTGACACCTTTCTCATCGTGTACCTTAAAGACATTTCCTTACTATATGTATATTAAGCTGTGTGTATAGACTTGATTAACACATTTTCTTGTTTTATCCATCGCCACCCTCCCCCTTGCTATCCTTTAAATTTTCATCCTGCTGAACTTTTTCTATTGTTATACGACGCACCAAAGAAATTCATGATAATTTATTGTACTATCGTAATCGTAATTCGTTTCCATTTAGGAAACCTGGGTTAGCTTACTATTGTTAGTGCAACGTATTCCTGGCAAGTAATAAAGCATAAATCAATATTAGAAAAGAGAGAAAAAATATGTTTATGCATCTATATGGTGTGTAAGAGAGCACGAGCAATTAAAAAAAAATAGATTTTCTTTTCCATTTAGGACTATTTAAAAACAATCAATATCTGTGCAAACGACTGGAAGCTTTGAATTCAGTTTATCATGCCGTTATCAAAAGGAATTTTTAAAAGAAAAAGTTCGTAAAACTAAATAATTATGGGATTTCTTTCTTTTTTCAAGAATGTAAAAAAAAAGAGAGAATCCGATTTAAACGTAATTAGTCTTTCGAATCTATTCATAAAGGTTTCTTGGTACGAGCTCACCGACTCCTGGAGGATATATTCATCCTTTGAGCGGTGCTATCGTATAGTACGAATTGAAAGGGTTCTTCCCGCAGTAATATTTCCTCGACTTCCATCTAGATTTTATCCACGAGAGTATCACAATGGTAGAAGATCGATAAGGTTTGCCCTAGGCTGCGTTAGGTTTTCCGGAAAGAATTCTGTGAGTTTGTCGTAGAGTTCTCTTCTACGAATGTGTATGTCTCTTGGGGTGAGGTTCTTATGTGCTGTAAGGATGTTACCCAAAGATGAATTCCAGGAGTCTGTACTGGAGGTCTCATCTACATTAGAATCCGGCTGATCCTTTGTCTGGAAGAGAACGGAAACCAGGAGCTGAAACTGAACAAGCAACACAAGTAAAATTAATTTATATTATAAAAGAAGAGTATATGAGAATGATCTAGCGATCAACACGATTGATACCTCTTTGGTCTGCTCTTCGTCACTATGATCGATGATTTCTGAGATCTGTGTCTGCAGATACTCCAGGGCCTCGATGCTATTCCTTAGGGCAAGCTCCTCGAACTTGTGTTTCCTTATTATGAGTTTGCACTTCTTTAATATCTCCTCCTGCGACGGTCTACAAAGTCTCAATTGCCAGAAATCATCTAACCGTAATTTTGGCAGACAGGATCGACCTGGGTTGCCGCCAAACAGATAGTGAACCTACGTAGATGATTTGCATAGTCAACTACTTCTCGTTTAATAACACTGCATTATATAAGGATAAAATTGTACCTTGTTCACGTGGTCATACACCAACTGATGTGCGAATCTAGGACATGGTTCGTAATCCTGCATTTTACTCCAGTACTTCTCACCGACATTTTCGTTACGATAAATACAAGACCATCTATTGTTCTTGATACTATAGACCCAAAATGAATTCTGTACATTGTCATCTCTCTTATCCTTGTCTTTACTTAAACCCTGAGAAGTAATTAGTCGTTTATTTGTTCTCTTCCAAGTAGATAAAGACAGTAAAAAGTAAAATAAGATATTAACTAGAAATGACTCACCGATAGAACATAAATTTCTCCAAGTTCTGAATCTATCGTAGCTCTTTGTGTGAAACCAGCAGCAGGTACGTGAGTTGAATCTTTAGTACCGAAATCTCTTAATGTTATGTGTTCCAACTGTTCGACGTCAACATCGTAGGTAAAGAAATCAGTCAGGTACTCCTTGCTTCTTTGCCCCGCAAAAATATACAATTTTCTGGATTCCTAATAGAGGCAACGATAGACCTCATGTATAAGGCATTTAAAAGTAGAATAAATGTATAAAAACTAAATTGCACGAGAGACTTACTGTGTGAAACAACATGGAATGTCCAACTCTTGATCTAATCGTTGGTTCGTTTGGTAAATTTGGCCTTGCTATATCGCAAGCTAACCTTGTCCACGCCCCTGTTCGCATATTATAAGAATACAGTCCTGAGAAAATAGGTTCGTTGGAGTTGACAACCGCTCCTTGATCTTCAGTGCTAAAAATAGGAGATTAATTGCATGTAAAATAAAAAGTATCAATCATCTCAGTTTATTGAAGTAATCACCGAATAATGTAAATTAACAAAGTTGCTAAGACATACCTTACTAGTGGAACTAAAACGCGTCCACCAAAGACGTATATAGCCCTACCATCAGAATCCATGGACATCTGATGATCAAAAATTAATTGGGGCCCGCCAACGGCGCCGGTATCATCACAAATTTTAGTCCACTTATATGTAGCGAGGTCGTACATATAAAAGTCACTCTTAAGGTTGTCCGGTGAACGATATTGAGTATCCAGGTAGCGACCCAATGTGTACAGTTGACGTTTGTAAGGATCGAGACACATTTTGTGACAAGAACGCGCGCTGGGACCGCCCTACAATTAGGATACTTTATATATTGTCACAAGTGTACCCTAACCCATATGATTTAATTATATGTATTACCATTGTTTCCGTATCTCGGCAAATCAGTGTCCACTTTCCAGCGCTAATATTATATGTCCAAAAGTCTGCAAGGTCCTGATTTCCATCCCAACCACCAAACAAATATAGCTCTTCCGTAGAGGGATCTAATACCATCTGATGACCTCCTCGCATTCCTGGTTTTGGTTCACTCGAAGAGAGCTTTGTCCAGACTGCTCGATACGATTGAGCATTTATATAATCGTTCAAGAGTCCTACTGCAAGGTTTCATTGTGTTATGCTTACGTATTGTATTGACTATTTTAATTTTGAGATATACTCTTTTAGTACTGAAGTCATAAGACTCACTGGTTACCGCGCTTGTGATAAATCGTTCAGCCTGACAGTGATCGCCTTGAGTCACAAGTAGGTCGTACAGGACAGATAGTCGAGGATCTTCTAAAGGGACACCAGTAACTCTCTGTATTGTTTCTACAACCTCTGGTTGTTCAAGTCGCCGAAAATGCTTCATACACAGTCTTATTACTTCTCTCTGACGATACTGAAACATAAGGATTAGCCTTTGGTCACTTTGAAGCTCTCGTTTTTGTAGTTAAACATAATTAAATTTTCAGAGAATCATTAGTTTTCTAAATTTTACAATTATAAATGCTAGGGGTGATTCTTACCGAATTGACCCACTCAATACTGGGCTTGACAATTGTGGGGTCATCATTGCCAGCAAGACGAACGTGCCAAATGGAAAAATTGAAACTTGGACCCCAAGATTGTAATGGGAGAATTTTTATATATCTTGATGGGAAATAGTTCTCCTCGCTACCTATCACATGCTTCAGATCAAAGGTCTCTGGCACTGAATCATTTCTTAAACCACTAAGAGATATTCATCATTGTAAATTATAGAATTATATTTTCAGAGCACCCTGGTATTCTCCATATAAAACTATTTCCATTAAAATACCTTTCTAATAATTCCATCATGTTATCCGGATCCATACCACCGTAAACCTTGAATTTTCTAATGGTACAAACATGTGTCTTTTCGTACTTTCCAAATGTAATAGTTTTGACAATCGCTGGATGCTGCAGCTTGAGAATAAGAAACTAAAATAATAATCACAGGGTAACAATCCAATCTTTAAATTCAGATACACACAATTGCCAAGATAAAAAACGTATAACTTTACCTGAGGATGATTGTCATTGTCAGATGACCAACGTGACGACTGATCGGACGGTTTATCGACAAGTATATTCCTGGAAGAAGAAAAATCATCTGAAGCCAAAGCTCTCCTGCACCAGCTAACTATAGTCAAATACTTTATACTGTTTCTCGGGGTGACGCCTTAATATTTCTCAACGTAAAACACTTCCTCCTTCAGGTTAGACTTGTACATGAGACCAATGGTAGACATTTAGTAGACTCCCCTCCCATGACAGGTCTTCGTTTAGTTTTCTACTCGTTGAAGTAATCACTGAATACTCACTCGGGCACATAGGTGGACGAATAACTCGAGCACTTGTAGATCCTATATTCGAGGATCCTGTGACAGAGAGTAGCATCGTAAGTCGCCATGTTACGCGAATGACATAACCTGTACCACGTTCAAATGTGTCTTCTATTTATTACGTGCAAATGGCAAAAGTTCTGACGACGTCAATGCTGCTACCATCTACGAGAGGACTCGTGTACTCCTATGTTTCACCTTGAAATTATAGATAGGTCCATCGTGGGTCCATCAACATAATTTGCTCCTAAACCAAGAAGTAAGATTAGAGAGAAGAATGTTCATATGTTGGAAGTGGGATGATAATTAGTAGTGTCAGTTGCTACTGTCACATTCCTAGCTGGATGTAGCATCCAATCACGGAATTGCCGCCAAGGAGTATTTCGGAGATTAGGATACTTGAGTCTTCAGTAATCGGAATTTCGATTTGCAATCTTTAAGTTGTTTAAGGAGTGTTTGATCTCAATAAGTGTGGTGAAATAATTTGAATATATAAAGCAGATTAAAGCAAAGTTGAAAGAATCCTGAGGAAGGAAAGGTGGAAAGGGCTACGACAGGATATTGTAGATGGTGGTGGAATGTGTCTGGCTAGTTCATGTTGAACTGTCTAATTGGTAAGGTATTTGCCGAAAAGTATTGAGTCAGCCATAAGGAAAGGAAGGAAGGAAGGTATTTGATAAAAGAGAAAGGTCTGTAAGTAATTTAGGTTTATAGTTTGAGATAAATTTAGAACTAAGAAATAACATTTAGATTAAATGTTAAACATATCTAGGTTAAGTGCAAGCCAGCATGATACAACGTGAGGTACTTCCTGCGTCAGGGAGTAAGGAGAGAAACAGAGAAGTAGGCGCCGGAGTACAACTTATGTTAGTGCTAGATACTCAGAGGACAGTGTAGCCCCGTTTATCGTGATATTAAGAAACGAGGATGAAGTGAAGCAAATCGCATAAGATATCATCCATGCAGTATTGGTAGAAAGTTATAAAAAGTCAAGGATCTGATCTCAATTGAGAAGAGTTGATTGTACAAATTGTTACTAACTTTTGCAACTGCAATAGCAGCTAATTCCTTCACTGAAAATGTGGCCAGCTACAATGGTGAATGGTTAGCATATATTCCTGATTATAGAACATCGAGAGTAGGGGTTATAAGAAATATTGATCCAGATCTAAGTGAAAAGGTCCTAACTGAACGTATCGTGCACTCTTCTCTAGAGGGGATAAAAATAAAAATAGTACGGATAGAAAGAATCATGAGACGGAAGTACGATGGGGATGGTTTGATAGAGATGGTGCTAACTTCTGTGGTTAAAATTGTCAAAGATTCAATCATAGTATTATAAATTATTGCAGCGAGCTAAGATGCCCTTTCTGTGGCGGAAGACATAAGGAAAAAGAATGTCTGGAAGAATCTGCCTTCTGTATTAACTCTAAAATTGGTGGTTACAGAACGGATGCTCGTGATTGTGAGATGAACAGAAAACAAAGGGGTACAAGAAAGCTCATGGCTGTTAGTAACATACCATATACAGAAGCGCATAACTAGCCAGAGATGATCATTTGGAGGATAGGCAGGATGTTGAGTTTCTAGCAATGCAATCTGACATTTCTAACAGAGCCAAGAAGGACATCTAGCTCAGGGCGAATCTCATCAGGTAAAGATGGAAGATGTCTGGATTTGCAGAAAATTCGTCTAAACTAATTCATTGTCTGACCATGGGGGAGGTTAAAGATATTAGGGAAATTGTGAATAATATTGCAGATGCAAAGATCGAAGCTATTCGTAACCAGATAAAAGAAAACTTAACGAATTGTATGCTTGAACAGGGCTCTCCTGGAAGGACGTCCCTAGTATGTGGGAAAGGATTGCCTACTTGGATGGGTAATTTTTTTTTTCTCTCCAAGTTGGTTAAGAGTGACTACAGGTGAAAAGTTCCAGAAGTAAATTCGCTGTTAAGTAATTTCTGGAATTGTAAATAAGTATAGGTAGTGGTAATTGTGTTGTTTTGCTATAGTTGGAAAATATATTTGTTGAGTTTGTTAAAGTTATATTGTTAGGAGATAGAGGGTGCTATATATATATTTATTTATCTAGCCAAATATTTCTATAATCAATTATTTATTATATATACTTATTTACTGTTATTTATACGTAGTTATTATTTACACATATTTATTATATTCAAAGTTTAGATCCTACAGATCGTGATTTCGCATCGTATTAGCAAATCGGAGAAATTACAAGTCTGAAAGGCAGGAGTGCACAATTGGTAATCACATAAGGGGTCTTGAAGCTGGCTATCCGTGTGCTGTGTCCAAAGGTCGGAGACGGGCCCCAGATGTGGTTTACCAGCGAAGAAAGAAATGAAGATCTTACAATGGAATTGTAGAACCATCCTGAGCAAAAGAAAGGAATTAGAGATGCTCATGGAAAAAACTCATATATATATCTAAAACTTGACTAGATCAGTCTGACAATATCAACTTTAAGGATTATAATATAATTAGGAAGGATAGGGGAAATACAAACAGGGGAGGTGGTGTGATGATCTTAATTAAAAAGGACCTAAACTATGAAACTATCGAATGTAATAATCCTTTGAGACAGTGAGTATTAGAGTTAAGATTGGAGACTTCAATCTGAACCTATTCTCATCTCATAGAGCTCCAATTACGTCTACTCCCAAAAAGGAATGGGAGAGGCTACTGCAATTTATTCCTACCTCAAAATCTGTTTGATGTGGAGATCTAAACGCTCAAAGTGTTAAATGGGAGAGTGAGATACGGAACGTGGCTGGTGACTACCTGAGCTCATGCATCGAAGATTGTATATTTGATTGCCAATGAAGGAATGGGAACAAGACTCAATGAAAAAGGAAGATGCAGCGTCCTGTACATTATTATAGTCTCCCCGGATATGGCTGGCTCTGGGAAATGGGAGGTCTTGAATGACCCGATAGAAGTGATCAGTATCCAATAATTTTTTCGATAGGAAACATGTATCCCAAGATTGCCCTCAGAAGCGAAAGACTGAGTACGAATAGAATGGACAAAAGTGCTTTCTCAACCTATGTGAAAAATACTGACAGAGGCGAACAAGAGAATAGTTTATCTAGAGAATAGATATAAGGAAATCTATAAGAACATCATGGATTCGGCTCTAGCTGCAGAGGCGAAGATTGTGAATTGTGGCAAGGTTGGATTACGAAATAAATGTGAAAGATGGTGGAATGAAGAGAGCGCTAAAGCCCTAAGTAATAGACGGAAGGAACTTAATAATTATAAAAAATATCTGAATAGTGAAAGTCAAAGAAGACATGAAGAATGTAATAAGGAAGCAAAAAAACGTTCAGAAGGGGGAAGCGCAGAGCCTACAGAGAGTTTTGCAATTCTGTAAATCCATAGATGGGCATGACTAGAATCTGGCAAGTAGTTAAGTATTTTGTAAAAAATCAGGAAAATATATGCTGTATTGAGAATTGTGATGGGACTGATTATTTCTACGGCGATTAACACCCTCCTAGCTCTATCTGGAGAAATGGACTTATCTTCGAGAAGGAACCTATTAACCAAAAAAGGGTAAACAACAGTATACGACTCCGAACTGAAGTTGGCTGCTAGTGACTTAGATTTTTAACGTAGCGCGATCTATCAAATGTAATGCGAATTGCATAGAATAGTGGCGCCTCCGGATTGAAAAAAAACGCAACTATCTTTAAAAATTTGAAATGAATATATTTTTACTGTTATCATATATATTATCTTGTTATAAAAATATATTCTCACAAAATATTATCTAGTAATCGCAATATTTCATGTTTGAAGATTTTTTTCGTTTAATTTTCGTGTTACGCCACACAGGTTTGCACCTATTATGTATACAAATATTTTGATATGAAGATATTATTACATATTTTTATATAAAATATGTGTATATTTAATTTGTAAAGAATATTATTTAAAATTATAGTGTGTATAAGTGCAAGCTCGTGATTGTACAATGAGCATTAAATTTGATCTACTGCTTCGAGATTTTTTTGCTACAATGTATGGTCTGCTTTCGTAAAATATGTAGAAGCCTGATTTTCGTTAGTAGCTCGCAAAGCGTGTAACACAAGTGTGCTATTATTTCTTTTGCTTAAATTGGATTGTGTGTCATCGATTGCAATGGTGATACGGTTCGTAGATTTGTTCAAACTAGGTGAGAAACCTTCTATTGAGGTAATCACCTTTGCACAAAGATACGGACTCATAGCTCGGACTTTCAAGTGTCCAGTGTGCGATAAAGAGATGATTCTATGCACTGCTGAATTTCTTTCGGGCAAATATCGTTGGCAATGTCGTGGTTGCAAAACAACGAGATCAGTGAGAACTGGTTCGTTTTTTGGCAAATCGAAGTTATCAATGATCGAAATTTTGGACAAAGATACGGACTCATAGCTCGGACTTTCAAGTGTCCAGTGTGCGATAAAGAGATGATTCTATGCACTGCTGAATTTCTTTCGGGCAAATATCGTTGGCAATGTCGTGGTTGCAAAACAACGAGATCAGTGAGAACTGGTTCGTTTTTTGGCAAATCGAAGTTATCAATGATCGAAATTTTGGAAATTGACATATTTTTGGATTCATAAGTACACCCAGATTCAGGTTCAGTGGGAATTTCAATGTTCCCCGCATACGACGGTCGATTGGTACTATTTCCGTCGCGAATTATGCGTCGGTATTGTACTAGAAGAACGTGGACAAACTGGAGGTCCGGGTATTGTTGTAGAGATCGACGAATCGAAGTTCGGCAAGCGAAAGTACCACCGAGGTAACCATGTGACAGGGCAGTGGGTATTTGGTGGGTTAGAACGCGGCAGTAATCGGTGTTTTTTGACAACAGTCAATGGTCGATCGGCGGCCACACTCGTGCCTCTCATTAAGGAATTTATTGCACCTGACACCACAATTGTTAGCGGTTGTTGGAAAGCCTATGAATCCTTAGGTGCAAAAGGTTACGAGCATCTGGCCGTCAATCATTCATTGACTTTCAAAGATCCCGTGACTGGTGCTTCCACAAACGTTATAGAAGGATTGTGTGCATTGGTAAAACAGCAACTGCCGGATTGCAATCGCAGCAAAGGCATGTTCTCTTCATATTTAGGGGAGTTTATGTACCGACGCTTGCGAACAGATGCCCTTGATCCTTTTGAAACGTTTTTGAAAGACATTGCTCGCGTTCATCCACTTCCATCCAACGACGTGGACGCTGCAGAGGACACTGACGCAGCGGAAGTGGATTTTGAAGTGGAATCGTCGACAGAGGAAATCCCGAAAAATCGGCACTTTTCAGAGCCACCAATTATTGACGTAGCATCAACTTCTCGATTCACAGTATTTTGCGTAAGATGAAAGAAGAGGTTTTAGCTTCGAAATTTGTAAGTAAATTATATAAATTTATGTATAATATATTTTTTCAGATCTTCATTAATTGATACATATGTGTATTTCAATAAAAATAAATTTGTTTTATAATTTTAAATATGGTTAATTTTTTTTCTAATAGGTGGCGTGACTATTCCATGCGATTCACATTATATCCGGCTGATGGCGTTACCTCAAAAAACTCACTAGCAACCAACTTCAGTTCAGAGTCGTATACTACAGTTTTACCGTATATAGGTATAGTGATCTGCGGTTTGTATCACGAGAGAAGTTTTATTACTACTTGGATATTGAACAATTTACGTTTATTGAAAGTTAAATACTATTCATAATGTCTATCATTCAAAGAAGCCAGGTAACTTATGTTTGATATACGTGGGTACTGATGAGTAATTCTTTCAATCAGTTTAGACGACTATCTAACCTCAAGTCGAGATGCTCTCTTGATATGTACATACTATACAAATAAGGAAGGAAATTTATTCCAAAAATATTTTCATTCTTTTTTCTCTGGAGCATAAGTATAATATCATGACATCCTTTTTATTTTAATACATAATCGTTCAAGGGAAACTTCAATATCTTCTTCTTCGTTCTGTATGGCTTTATTCCCCGAAGGTTCGCTATCCAATAATCCTAGTGCTGTGTTAATTAAGATGAATGTAAATGTTTTTCAGCAATGGGGGACTTTTGCTAGAATTTGGCATCTTTACGATGCCAAATGGCAGGATCCATATCTGAGTGCAGAAAGAATTAAAATGTATTTAATGGGTCTTTACAAACCCATCTATCACCCACTAAGTTAGTACTTTGCAAACCTTTAAATTTGAAATTAGATTGTCTTATAAGTAGCACTAATAAATTTGACTTTTTTTGCTAAGATGACTGCGGCGATCATGTAGTTGTAATCAATAGCTATGACATTGCATTGCGTGGTGATGAATGGCGTAGACGTGCTTATTTCCATCACACTGGCTATCATGGTGGTGCAAGTTGGACGATGGCCTGGGAAGTGCACAAAAAAAATCCAACCATGGTATGTTATTACTGAAAAGAATACCAATGAAACTTTATGAACTAATCACTTTTTTTTTTTAAATTGCAGATTATGAATAAAGCTGTTTACAAAAGTATGAAAGGAAACTTACAGCGTAGATACAGTATGCAACGCTTACATATTTTTAAGGATGAGAATGTACCTGAAAATATTATGCAGAATATCTCAAACCAGATTAAACAATTGCGACCAGTACCTCTTAGATTGGACGAGATTCCTCCACAGGAAGTTGCAGAATTCCCAAAACTCGTAAAATATCCAGAGAATTACATAGCCCAATGAATAATGGGTATTTATTGCATTTGTATATAGGATAATGCCAGGGTTGGATCATTAAAAATACGTGAGAATATCAACAAAGGCAGGTAGGAAATATGATTATCCCAATAATTGTCATAAAATGTATTAAAATCCAATACAATAAATATTTTATTGGTGACATTGTCACGACGCTCTGAATTTATTTTATCAATTACATCCATAATATCACCACTCAATCTACTGTCCCCCTAGACTAAGGGATCCTTGAAAATGAATCGGACTGTCAATGAGAGCAACAAGATACTAAGATTTTCCTAAAAAATTATAATTTTATTGAAACAATACAAATATCCTTATTTTATACATCCTATTCGGATTTTTTTTACCCGAAATCGCATAAGGAATTCTAGTTGGTTTTTTCAATTAGATGTAAATCCTTGGCGATTGTATGAGCGCTTACATACATCATTTTACTCTTGTTAGCCAGGTAAGCATCAATTGCTCTCTGACGAGTAGCTTCCCAAGCATACAGGTCTCGGAAAATAGGTCTTACGAATTTCATACGACCTTGTTGTGTTGCGAATGCTAGTGCATCCAACACTTTAGATTCCCAACGTCCTTTAATGCAGATCCGAAGCCACATGAACCTTACACAAGAAATTATTGGAATTTAGTATCACTAAAAAACATAGTGGAATTAATTTAAAGAAACATCCTTAATAAATACCGTATCTCAGAGTTTTTCACTGAATCAAAATCATAAGCTGCCTGCATCGCTTCAAGTTTCTTCACAGACAATGTCTCGTTTGCAGAAAACAGTTCAACCAGGAATTCTCGTTTCTGATTCGCTGTGAGATTTGCGATGTCCGATTTTGAAAATATACTTGAAGTATTCTCATTCCAATTTATCCATTTCTTTGCCAACGCTATACAGGCGTCTGCCAGAGATGTATCATAATTTGGTATGACTGGCGGCATGCCTGGTTTGTTTAACCAAGTCTCCCAATCCACAGAATTAAGAATCTAAAAATCGATCAATTGTGTAACAGATAAAATTTAGGATTATGTTTATCATTAATGTACCTCTCTCTTGTCACTGAAGTAACTGTAGAGAAATGCTTTCCAGTCGGACGTAACGATACTTTTGTATTTGAATTTTTCCAAGTGCTCTTTTAGAAAAGGTTCAAATTCAGCAGGTCCACCTAAGAGTTCTTCCAAGTAATATAAAAAGGTATGTCCCTTCTCATAAGGTACAATTGAAAAAGCATCGTCAGGATCAACTCCTGTTAGATTTGGGACGAGGCTGGTTAGCTGATTCGTTTCGCCAATAGTATTAATCTGTAAATCAAAATTTATGAAGATTTACATGATTGAATAATTAACAATTATACGCATCTACTTACACCTTCTCTGAGTGCTTTGATACCACTTAGTGCTGAAAACTGGCGGACCTTATCCCCAAACATTCTTCCATCAATCTTCCTTTCGACGAACATAGTGAAACCTTCATTGAGCCAAAAGTGTTCAAAGTTTGCATTAGTAACCAGGTTTCCTGTCCAACTATGCGAAATCTCATGAGCTACCACACTAGCCAAGGAACGGTCTCCAGCAAGCAAAGTTGGGGTGACAAAAGTTAAACAAGGATTTTCCATGCCTCCAAAGGGAAAGCTTGGTGGAAGTACTAACAGATCGTAGATACCTTGAATTATAAAATATAAGGGAATTATATAAATTCTAAATTTTTTATTTATATACCACACTTACCCCAGATGTATGGACCACAAATATCTTCTGCAGTTTTAAGCATCATTTCTGTTTCTCCAAATTCATATGCACTCTGGTTGATGAATTCCTTCTCAGCCCAAACTCTACTTCTGGGTCCAACTTCCTTGGATACTAGAGCGCCTACGGCTATTGCAATCAGATACGAGGGTATTGGCACAGGCTGATGGAATGTGTGAATCTTTGTATTTCCTTCATCCTTTATGCCCTTCCGTTGGGCTGACATTAATACTACTAATTCAGCTGGAGCCTTTATCTATGCAGAAAGACAAATTTTATATGCTTTATACGATAGTTATCAACAAGAATTTTCTTTTATCTCTTACTCACAGCAGCACTATAAGTAGACTTTACAGATGGGGTATCTTGACAAGGAAGCATAGAACGAGCATGAATTGCCTGGCATTGAGAAAAAAGATAAGGATGTTTTCCACCAGCTGTCTGCTCTGGTGTTAACCATTGTAGAGCACTAGCTTCCGGAGATGTCTCATAACGAATTTCAATCTTGTACCTGTTAATAGAATTAATTAATATCTAATAACTAAAGATAATCAATACAAAATATTGTATCTAATTACTTTAGTATATCTTCATTGCTGGACACTGCATTCTCAGGTAACTTTATGCTTAGCTTAGATCCATATTGTACATCTTCACTGATGTTATAATTTAAATTTGATCCATCGATAGCATTGAGTATTGTTAGAATGATTATACCGCGGTTGTCTAGAATCTATACATAAATAGATAGTATTAAAGATTATTAAAATATTGAAGATGCACATGAAAATAGAACTTGGTATATTACTAATTCATCAGTAGCATTGCGTTTTTCTACGTCCAGTACAACAGAACCAGTAAGGATCTTCCTTTGAAAGTCAACACTTAAGTCTAAGTGTGTATGAGTAACAGCTGCAAGTTCTATAAACAACATAAACCTACAGTCCTCATTTGTAATTTAAAAATGATTTAAGAGGTTAGTTATATACCTGGTGTGGAAAAGGAATTTGGATCCCCAGGACTCAGTGCCATTTTTATTGTAGTTTCCTGAAGAACTTCCGTCCTTAATTGTCTTCGCAAGTATTTATTTTGTCTATGAATACGATGGGTTGTTCGATAATTAAGTAATCTTGCTGACACCAGATATGACAATCTAGAGTGTGGAGGGCGTAAGAGGTATTTCAGAGTGGACATCTTAAACCCGTTATCCACCGTTATCTAGACGTAGTATTTTAAGTGTCAAGAAAATTGTTAGAATTATTTAAAAACAATTTCATTGCTATATATTAGGAATATTGTTTTCATATAGTATGTAGAATATTTCCCTTTTCCTTTATTTCAAGATTTCAATTTCATTTCGCGATTAGCCAGCTAGCTATGGTAGATTTATGAAAAAAAGAGTTATGGTTGAATAAATCCAAACTTTTTTTAATAAGAATATAAGTACTTTTAATTATTTGAAATCAACCTTTATTTAGCAATATACTCTTCTCAAAACCAACTTATAACCAATCTCGACGTAGGTACATGCACATATACATTATATTATATATATAAATATATATAATATATACATATACATTTAAGCAATGTTAATTATAAAAACTGTTCAATTAACCATCGTGAATTTCATTCTGTTCATAGATGGCTCAGAATATATGCTAATCCATGCATTTGTATTACAAGATTATTCTTGTAATTATAACAAAAGGGTAACCAAACTGCTTCTTTTCACTGAGGGTTTCGTAGAACAGAAAAATATTCCCATGGTCATAGTATGTTATTTCTTGAATTAACACCAAAGCCAGTGGGTTAATAGTTACATCATTAACAGTAAATAGATTTTAGGGGCAGGGAGCCTAGAGTACATTAGGCGACAATCCTGATGAAGGAGAGCATCCCTTGAGAAAGTTTTCTGGAAGCTCCAGGGGTTAGAGTAACCGAAAGAGCATCCAGTAGCACAGAAGTGCACCATATTTCATAAATCACAATAACCTATTCGTAATAGGCCAACTGTGTATTTTCTCTGCATGATCAGCACTGGGTTTACTCTTTCTACAGATTGTTCATGGTCCTTAGAAGTCGAGGCTCAGCCATGTTGTCGGATTTATCGTATGTACTTTGTTAGAATCATCCTGATGCTGCTGGATTTCACCCGGGCAGACTTGTGCATATATGTAGAAACATTCCATACGCACTAAATTCTCATACATAATAGTCCTCATTATTTATATGCGATCTGATCGCGAACCGGTTATAGTCTCAATTACACTCGTTCTCGTGACCCTCGTTGAATTATCTCCTCACCCCGGGTGACTAGCTCTTGCGTTAACTCCTGAGGCCGCTACATGAAGATGTCGTCATAGTCATTGTCGTACGTGTAATCGTCATATTCATTGAGGTGGGTATTCTCGCCCTCAATCTTCAGTTTGGCCTTGCCCTTGCCTTTATTCTTCTTACCCTTGTCACCCTTCTCTATTTTTGCCTTCTCGATGACAAGGTTGTCTATTGTCGTTTTGACCCTCTTCAGACTTGTAGAAGACACTAAAAATTTACACGATTAGTTAAACCCTTGATACTATTTTAACTTCACAGATATATAATGGAAAAAACTAACAGCTAACTGCGATTCCTTTTATAAGTTCCTCGGCGAAGGCTGGGAATTCCGTGTGTTTGTTGAATTGGTTGATCTTTTGGAGAAGAGCGTCCGAGAACTGGTCAAATTCCTCGTTAGTGTCAGGCGTCATGGCATCCAGACCGGATGTTACAGGCTCTGCGACACCTTGAAATTAATACAAGAATTATATATATACATTTCTTCAATGTTGCATTATTCTATTGCTTCTTAAATATATATATTTTTGTTTTGCTCTAATTGTTCATGTAGTTCCATTTAAGTCAGGAGCTACGAAAAGCAAGAGAATAGTAACTCGAAATTATATAGGATGTTAATTTTTATGATGAAGTTTTGGTTCTTTTACATCTTTTCTTTACTAGGTCATTTACTATATCGAGATTCTATCGGTTCACGGTGATCGGATTGAGGTGTACGATGCTCATCAGGAACTCTACAGGAGATCGTGAGCTTGCAATGTGTGAAACAATTAAGGTTTTCCATAAGAACTCACGTAACACAGCGTTTTATTTTTTTTTTACTTTGCATAAACAGCAACTTTTATTAAAATACAATAACATCATTAGTGTAAATTTCATGTAGTCAAATCGGATAGTAAGAGTGAATGTATGTACGTATTCGCATACATTTTCTATATAAGACGTATGTACGTAATATATGTATAATAATATATTGATATATCTCTGATACAGTTCCTGATGCAATCGTACGTTGAAACACGTTCGACAGAAGTATGAGAGTGGTGGAATAAAATAAAGGATTACGAAAATTTCAAAGAAAAGAAAAAGAAACCACCAGTATGTCCTCTTGAAATTGAACTTTGTCGCGAAGAGAATGACCGACTGTCCCAGATCTCGTGTACGTTTGTAATAGCTCTGTAATACTGTTACATTAATTTTAGATTGACCCCTTCGTGTCCTTGTATCCTTATTCTAAATTATCATTATCATTCTTCCTGTGTTTGATGCTTATTACATCATCGACAAGAATGTATTGTTGCCTATGCTCATACCCAAAATTACAGCTACTGTTTTCAGTTTGCAAACTCTTAATCCCTCTTTCTACTCTACTTGCTATGTTAAATACCTTACGTTTCTTCAGTGCAACGCAAACTTCCTTATTTTTTTTCTATCATAAATTTCTTACGTGGCGTTCTTGTATGTGATATCGTCTTGAAGATTTCGCACACTCTGATAAAATTTATGAAATACCGAAAGAAAAATACTCTAACTGACAACGGAATAATTGGTGCAATTCAATTTCGAACCACCTGCGGGAAGTTTGATACTTAATGAAAGCTCTCAATTTTCGTCTAGGCCATTTTTTTCTCATGGGCATTTTTCTGTCAGTGTTTTTCCGATTAATGCAAGCGAGTTGAAGGTTACGCACGGCCAAACACTGGTACGAATTCTCAAACGCTTTCCAAGGGTGGCTAATCTCTCATATTTTCCTTTAAGGGAAGATTAACTGCCGCGGGATTGGGTTATTTCTTATCGCTCTTCTCAGGTTTACGGGGACTAAAGTCTACAAGGTTCGACAAACCAAAGGTTTCCATTGCCAGTCGTAGGTCAGCCTCCTCCTGTAGCCTCTGACGCCTTAGAAGCTCTGCTCTCTTTTCCTCTGGTGTCAAAGCCTTTTCCTTTTCCTTTGCTTTTCTTTCAGCTTCTTCGCGTGCCTTTCTCTATAAGAAAAAAAGAAAATATGCTCTTTAATGCGTTTTGGAGTTGGTAATTTGCATCAGGTTCTATAGTTGAAACATATATTAATAATTATAATGTACAAACCTCACGTTCTTCTATTTTTTCAGCTAAAGTTTTCTTAGGTTTTGGTTTAGCCTTCGGCACTTCAGCTGGTTTTTCCACGTCTTTCTTTTCTTCGTCAAAGTCTTCCCAACTGTCCTGTTTATCCATATTACATAGGTATAAAATAAAATATATATAAAGTAAATATGACATTTGTCAAATGTCATAACCATTATAGTATATGTTAAGAACGTAAAATATTATTTCCTTATTGTCAATACTCTACAAATGATAGAACTAAAGGAAAATCATTTCAACCCTAAACCATTACGATGCTAATATGTTTCAATTTTTTAGCATATGGGTGTAGATGCTATATATGAACAGACAAATCTGTCACATCCATTCCAGCAAATTCTATCCACGGAGATTGTTAAAATCTTTATACCTTGACTTCTTCTTCTTCTTCATCCTCACCATCCCACTTATTTGACCTCACAGCGAGGTCGAATTTGGATTCGTTACCCACATCTACAACATGGCAAGTGGATATGTACATTGCATCAAAGTATTTATACAATTTCCATATTTTCTACATCACAAAAAATCTCCCATTTATTTAAAATCCTAAATATTAAAAATAACTTACCCCACTCGTCATCCATTGCGAGACTTCGTTTTTACAGCAGAAATGAATAAATGCTGGATAACGTTCGTAGAAACGTGCACACTCCGGTAAGGCAACGCTAATCGCGAACTCCTCGCCTTGAGAGGCTTCCTTTCGATTGCGCTCTTTAGTTCACTTATTCCCCGTTTGTAGCAGCACTGCGCGTCGTACGAAGAGAAAGTCAGTTTTCATTTATTAATGGACAAATCTAAATTTTCAAAGTGCAACAGTGCTGGTCTCTATTGAACAAGATCATTGTTACTTAATTATATTTACTTATTATGCACTATACACGATCTGTGTAATATGCGAATTGGGGTTGAGGTAGCGAAGCTAAAAAATATAACATTTTTCTGTATTGCGTTTTTGGTGTTGATTACGATATCCAGTTCCGTACGTTTTCACCATTTTAATCAGCCAGTAATACTGTGATTTTATACAGAGTAAAAGAAGCCCGTGCAGAGTTATAAAAACGAACATTCTATGCCCGTGTAAAATGTAGAGAGCTCTTTTTTTGGGAACCTTTCAAGAAGTTAATTTAAGTACGTTTTACGTACGTAAACGTTTTATTTCTACATCTACGTTTTATTTTTTTCATAGTGTTCTCTTCGACTATTTCAATGTGTGCTTGACGTTACTATTGAGATTTTATTAACATGGATATCTCATCTTCGTCAAGTATGACTGCTACTGGACTCTCGCATGATACCGATGGATTTCTTAACTTACCTATTGAATCTCCGACTCAAGATGCACTGGCTACTAAACGTAGAAGGTAAACAGATAATGAATGAATTTTGATTTTGTTATTATTATTTGAAATCAGATATAATGAATTTATTTTTAACAGCTCATCGCGTACAATAAAACGTAGAAAATTTGATGACGAGCTTGTGGAGACAACTTTTAACTTACAACCACCGACAGCAGCTGCTAAATCTAGCTCACGTTCGCGTACAGTATCAATGTCTAGTGGACCTTTGGATATCATACCTGCTGCCCAAGCTTTACCTAGTCCCATTCAGATACCAGCAGCAATAGCACAGTCTGATCGTTGTAATCGTAGACCTACCAGACCCAGTGGATCAAATGGGCCTGGTAGAAAAAATAAGAAAAATAAGAATCACCCACATTCAGCAAATGCTACAAAGGATTTGGGTCGTTGGAAACCTACAGATGATTTAGCACTTATTACTGGTGTCCAGCAGACAAATGACTTAAGAATGGTAGAAATAAATGGTTTTAATTAAATAGAAATGTTATTTCATAAGGACTATGCTAATTGCTTATTAATATGTTATAAATTTTTCTACAGGTTCATCGTGGTACAAAATTTTCCTGTCGATTCACCCTTCAGGAAATACAGCAGAGATGGTATGCTCTGTTATATGACAGTGCTGTATCTCGTGTTGCTGTCCAGGCAATGCGTAACTTGCATCCAGAGTTAATAGCAAGCGTACAAGCAAGAACATTATACAGCAAAGCAGAAGAGGACCTCCTAGGGATTATAAAATCAGTCAGCTCATAATTTATTTTAGTGAAAGAATAACTACACATGCTTGTTTATTGGACCTTCTTGAATTAATTTTCTAATTTGATATTTCAGACATCACAACCGACACTGGAAACATTCCAGGAACTCTTAGAAACAAATGCCCAAACATTTTATCCAGCCAGAACAGCCAAATCTCTACTGGCACATTGGCAACTAATGAAACAGTATCACTTATTACCTGATCAAACCGTGCAGAGTCTTCCTCGTGGCGAGCATGTCCTAAACTTCTCTGATGCCGAGGATATGATCAACGATGCCGAGTTAGCCGACCAGAAGGACGAGACCATTGATGCCGAATTCACCATGACTGATCGGAAAAATAAGAAAGAGATCAGGATGCTAGAAAACGAACTAGGCAGATGGCAGGTACTCGTAGATAGTGTCACAGGTATAAATCCTCCGGATTTCGATAATCAGACCTTGGCAATACTACGGGGAAGACTAGTGCGTTACTTAATGAGATCTCGAGAGGTTTGTAGCATTTAAAAACTTTAAAGAAACAATACTGTCTGTAGAACTCAATTAACCAGCTATGTATTTTTTCTAACACAAGATCACTGTCGGCCGTTCTACCAAGGATCATAATGTCGACGTCGATCTCACCTTGGAAGGACCTGCTTGGAAAGTGTCTAGAAGACAAGGTACCATTCGGTTGCGAAATAATGGTGACTTCTTTCTTTCATCCGAAGGCAAAAGGCCCATTTTTGTGGATAGCAGACCAATTCTTGCTGGGAACAAAATGAAATTGAATAACAATAGCGTTGTGGAGGTGAGTGTGTATACTTGGTTATTTAATTGTCAGCGAATATCGTTAACATATAAACTTTTGTGCAGTGAAAGGTCTATAGGTAATTGACATAGAAAAAAATGTTCATGCGTGTCTTACAGCTGTTGAATGATCTAAAGTATTTAGTTAACCTCGTATAGTTTTTGTTTGGGTTTCTGGAAGGAATATTTTGTGAGATTATCTTTTAGACATCCTGGCATTCTGAGAACGTAAAACATATTTGGATTCCTTGTAAACTTCCCCATCTAAGAACACGCCTGGGTCATCATGATATGTAGAACCATTGAACAGCGTATTCATCTTGAAGCTAATGCGATAACATATGTTGCTCATTATTCAGGTCATTTATATGTATCTCCTTGCCTCACATTTTTAAGCGTCAATAAATCTGTTCTTGTTGCACTTGTAGGATGTATAGAAAGTTACATTTCTTTTTTTTTTATCTCTGACGACACTGAGGTCGACAAGAATAGTTTTTAGACTTGCCGTTTAAAAACACAGTACCTTCCGGATACTTACTACTTATTACGGCATCATCTCGAGTGCTAGGGTGTGTTCGGAAATCTCACTCATGGTAATTATAGCTCGTTGCGTCTTTTTATCAGCTTAAGTATGAGGAAGAGAGAAGGGTACCATACTTCTCTGGTGAAGGATATAAAAGTATCCCTGATCTTTATAATTAAATTTGTACTTTTAGAAAAATCATGAATGGCGCTGCATATATTTTCCTTTCAAGTGCTAATTCTGTGGATTCTTATTGAATCTGGATCGGTTTTAACATTATTTTGAAATCGTTAGCTGACTCAAGAAAAAAAAGTAAAAAATAGGTTTCATGCTTTAACGATAAGCAAACAATGTGTGAACGAAAAATATAGAATTCTCCAAATTGGGGTACCAACCTCACGTAGATTCGATTTGACTAATACAATTAGTATATTTAACGCGTTTACCGAGGAATCAGTTTCTCGTGAAGTTCACACTGAGCCTGTTGTACATCTCAAACATACCTGACAAGCCTACCTGAAGACGTGTTACATTCTCAGTAATCTTCTTGTTTTTTTTTGTATTTGTCACAATACGCTAAAATTGATAATTTTTAGCTGGAATTTCTGAATTATATAAGAAACTCACTTATCTCATCAAGTATTTCTAATTGATCCATACCTTTCGTTATTGCCCACCTGTTATCAATTGACTTTGCGCCATGAGACAGCGGATTTTATAAATAACAGTCAGCATTGGATCCATCTGTTACTCCGTTAGGTCAAACATGAGTAAAGCGCAATAAAAATAAGAGAGAAATAAGTAGAAAAGCAGAACTCTATCTTGCGTTTTCCTTCGACAGTGAAATAACGTTCTCGTCTCTGTTTCCATATCAGTAACACACTCTTATTTATGAAAGGTTTACGTCAGGCGCTTAAAGAGTCTGAGCAAAATTGACCTATCAATGATCGATCGATAGCTAATCCTAATGTGATCCACTGTTACAGATTGCTGGTTTACGATTCATATTCCTGATAAACCAAGAACTTATCTCAGTGATACGGCAGGAAGCGGCCAAGTTGAACCTCAATCCCTGAACGGCTCGAATTCTCGCTTCAATTAGGAGTTCATCGTTAAGGAGTTTCGTGTATTTTGGAAAATGAGAAGAGTACACTGTGCTTGACCAAAGTCCAATGAACTCGAGCGGATAATCGAATAACACTGACAAGGTTGAAGGCAAATACGTGTAACATTTCTGAATTAGACTAGACTTCCGCAGGAGGCAAGAGAACGAGCATTCTCGTCGTAATCATTGATAAGACCAACGCAAAGTCTATCTTCTTCGTGATGCAGATTTTGAGGAGTTACTTTTGCATGGCGACACAGTATAAAGAAGACGGATTTCGAGGAGTCGCTTTTTCATAATAAATCAAGAAAATCCAACAATGTGTATATCATTATTCGTCCTTGATTTCCAATGAAGCCTCTAAACCCAAGCTAACCTGACGTAACTTTAAGAAAATGAATTGCTCACATTTAAATGAATTCTAAAAAACAAAAAATTAGCTTATATGTTCTTCCATAACTTCATATATTATTATACATCCGAGTATAGACTTTCATACAGTAAAGTTTTATAGCGGATGATTTGGGTAAAAGTAGCATTAACACATGAGTACGATGTTGACTGGTATTTTACGTTTAGCTGGATCACCCGATATATACATATAGTAGGTATATATATATATATATATATATACATGTACTTGTATACTATACCTACAGCTATAGAGTTCTGTTTCAGGAATCTCCCAACAGAGGGCCACTCGTTGTATAATAATAATAATATCGTTATATTCAAAATGGCGCGTGTGTTGTGAGTGAATCCGATACACAGGTAAGTCATCAGTCGTATTCATTGAATTTTGGATCGAGGAAGTCTAGTTTTAGGTTAGCAGAAGTGACCATTCTCCGTCAAGTATTAACAGAGTATGGAAAATGTCATTAATTGATCGCATTAGCAGAATGCGTCGAATTCGGCTAGCTTGATATTTAGCGATAAATATGGTGTGTCGTGCCAATCTCTGCGAGTACCCAAGGTCTACCTGGCTGGCAAGGTGCATTGGCAATAACAGGTACGCACTCGACGTAACGACGTTACGCTTTTTAGTTTTCCTTACGGTACCGACTCACTGTGACATCCTCCGTTAATATTTCACAAAATCCGTGATCACCTGTTACTGAATTCACATCACTAAATACTTGCCATCTTCGAATGCTCCTGGTGATTTATACCTGGGGAATAATTCCTAAAGAAAATTTGTTCATTGTTTTCTTAATATCCATTTCCACTATTCAAATGTAATTCCCGTGAAATTGGTCTCGTTAATTTACGAAGTCGTAAGCCACCGTGGACACCGTTGTCCACGTACCATGAATCACTTCGTTTCACATGCCTTACCGGGGGTTCTGTCACTTTGCACTAGTACAATGCCTTTTTTTTACTTTATATTCTCTTCCTGTGTCAGAATTAGAACACGACCGATGACAATTTTTCATTTACACGTCAGTGCGCGCAATACGCTTTGAAAATTCGTAACTAGTATTCATTGCGAATTATCTTTATCTCTATCTCTTTCTTTTTCATTCACACGTTGCGAAACACACATTCACGTATCTAACTTCTTGGCGTTGATTATATCTGTTCAGTTTTATTGATACATATGATCGTAGACCGATTTTGTCCACTTAGTATAAAATGTTCGTATTATTCATTTCAAAATTATGGAAACGGCAATGGTTCCCGTCTAGAAATAAATTCTAAGCAAGCGTATAGTATACTTTGTGTCACTTTAGAATTATGCGCGCTCGCGTTCTTGCGATTATGCAAAAGCAAACTGATGAAATGTTAAATGCAGATTCGATCCTCTTGTTACTAAACGTTGATCGTAAAATTTTGTAAAGCTAAATTGTTGTACAGAAGGACATGTGCCTACGAATTGTAAACGTAAACGCGGATTTGCAATACGATAAAAGTTATTGAATGTCGAAAGAAATTGTAAATATGAACGTCATGTCGGGTTCAATATGCCGTGACAAACTAAGAAAATACGTACATTATGTATTGTCCGTCCGCATTCCATGCCGATTTAATCTCCATTTCTATTGTTAATTCTCTTATCTAGCACTAGTGTACTCGATCGGCGGCTTATCAGCGCAGTAAATTCTGTGTATTTATATATCTATTATCGGTACTCGTAGCGCGGCAGCTCATTTGCCAATGCAAAGCACAGAAAACAGCTACGAAACTTCGTCACTAAAACAACGTGTCGAGGATAGGTTAATTTTAATTATAAAAATCAAATGTACAAGCTCGAACGTATTCGTACATTGATTGTTGTTAAATACTTTTTTCCCCTTCAATCGTATAGTACGTAGGGTGATGAAATTAAATGTTGTTCGATTAAAACAAATATATTACAAAGGACTTGTGAGCAATCTTAAAACTGGAGATAATGTTCGCTTTACGAGGAGTATAGACTATGATTGACGCAAAGTCGCGAACTCTAATTGAAATTTGTATAACCGTATGTTTAGGCGCATTGAAATAAATGTCAAACGTTATGCAACGATTAGTCGGCAGGAAATGGAATTTCCTGATACAGGTCGACAAAATAATTATATTTTATCCAAACGCGGTATCGCAATTAGTACAGCGTTAGTATGCAGTGAAGTAGTCGTTAGCTGTCATGCGAGGCGACACGACGCTTACCAGTTGTCGCCATTGCTCTGAAACATACTTTTTTTTTTGTTTCTTCCGTCCTACTTTATTTGCCACCGGAATCCCAGTGACAACAAAGAATAATTGATCGACATGGCCCGCGCACGATGTCCCAAAAGCAATATGACATTTTATTCATGACCCGTGGAAGGCTACGTGACAAGGAAAGATTTAGGAGTCATAGTTTTACAACTTTGTTCTGTCACAGCCTGCAGTATTTTTCTTTCCTCGAAGACTCGACGCTGCTCGTCGAGTATTCTTTTAAAGTTTATGTTTACTGTGCGCGTCGGGATACTTTGCGATGCGCGACGAATCGTCATTACGATAACATACAATTAATGTTTCTCGATGAAGAGATACAGAAGAAATTGCTTGGTCACCATGATAACCTCAACATTTTTTTTTAACACTTCAAATTGCCATATATGTCTTTTTTTTGCTAAGGCTGCAACGTGTTCGCTGGTATGGCTGTCTCCTGGCGTGTATTGCTTAATGGTTGGGGAACAATGCATAATTCTCGGACTGATACGGTTCGATAAGAGACTCGCTTTAAAGCACTGCGCCTATCGCTACCCAAGTAAACGATATCAGATTGATTTCCTTTGAACGTAGTCCTGTATTTATGCTTGTAAATGGTACTTTGTAGCGAGATTGAGGGGTATATTTTTTCCTTATTTTTCACTATTTCTATAGTTGGGAATTTTGTGCTAATAACTTTATGATAATGATACTTCGCCTTGTGTACGAGCGTGGCCCTTTTAATCGATTCCGATTAAGCGTGATATTCCAGGGGACACAATTAATGCATAACATTTGAATAAATTAATATATAACTGTCCTTAACCAGACGCAGGCTATTTGACCAGACGGTTTAAACGAACCGGAAAGTCACTGTTGTATCGCGTTTAATGTATTAAACTAAAATGGAATATAGCTGTCTGTATAATTCTTTGGGTTTCCATTAAGTTCATGAACATTGGCAGTTTGGAATAACGGGAGTAATGATTGGTTTGTTTTAATTTTTTGTTTTGGATTTTGAATAAGGAAAAATTGTAAAAATGTGTTTTTTGATTGACAGGAAAGAGTCCAGTCTAGAATCCCGCGAGGCAGCTGCGTTTGAGAAGCCAGAAAAGCAAGACAATGTACAATGAACTACGGTGGAAATATGCCAGACTGGCATCAATATAATCCGGGACAGCCAACAGCACCGGAAGTGACGACAACCAGTCAAAATGTGAACCCTGGTCACCTGTTCAACAGCGGTGTGGATCAGAGGGCCCTGGGATTGAATCTAAGCTCGGAAGGTCTTGCTAAGGGTCAGACTGAAACGAATTACAGTCCACGTAATTTTCAAGGATCACCAAGTGCTCTGAACCCTCACAATGGCTCCGAGGGGTCTATGCATCAAATGCATGGTTCTTGCGTGGGGCCTTACGGCCCCTCCACATCAAGAAATCCCATGATGGAGGGCCTCAATGTTCCTGTGGGTACTATTAACGAGGCAATAGCACACAGGAACAATCAGGTACCTCTTAATCATACTATGGGCCATATGAGCGGTGCGAATATTGGTGCAGGAAGTACCTTGACTTCTATGGGAACTAGAAACCCAGGTATAAACGCAGTTCCTTCGAGACAGGCGCCTTACGTTCCCTGTAAGGGTCCCTGTTGCAATCCTGAGCCTAATGTGGGTTATCAAGCTTGGGAGAAATTCGGGCCTTATCAACCAAACCTGTACAGAGATAATATCGGACCTACTGGATACTCCAGTGATAACAGGAGGTTTGGCAACGAATTCAACTATCGCAAGAACGGCTTCGAGAACAAAGATACCCTTGGCACGACTTTCACCATTGATCCTAGAAGAAGCTTTCCCGACTATAAGTACAGAAAGGATTCTGTTGTTCCTAGGGGCTATCCACCGCCTCACAGTGCTTTACCAAATTATCCTGTTCAGAATTACAACTTCCCTACGGACTATCAGAAGTACCCTTACAACATAAAGGACTATCCACGGGAAAACGGTATGAACACTCAGAATCCGGCAATTTTGAAGTATCAGGAACAGAGTGTTATAGTCCAACAAAAATATACCACCAAGCAGATACAGTATCAGAATGGCGGTGGGGCTTTACAGAAGAATATTATGAATACTCCCAATGTGGGGACCAATGTCATGCCACGTAATCAGAATCCTTACTTCAATCCTCAGCTGCCACGGGACTTAACACGGGAATTTCCTAGAGACTACAGGGAAAGTACGGATCCTAATTTAGTTAGCAACAGAATGCCCAACGCAACACCAATTCATGGGAATTATCCCAAGTATCAAGTATACCAGCAGAAGATTGCTATGCAACGATACTCCATGGAAAACCATCTACGAGAACTCACAAGGATTCCAGGATATCAGACACACCCTAAATATCAAGAATGCGTTCTCAGGTACAGGGAGCTTCTGAGGCTTCAACAAACTGTTGACTATCAGAGTACTGTGCAAGAAAGCTCACCGAGGCTAGTCAGTACACCAGTCAGTGAGGAAATTCCGCCAATTAATTTGCAATTTGATCAGAACGGTGTCCTTATTAATTCAAGTTACCTACCAACGGCCTTTTCTGCTAACGCATCGAATCCTATTAATGCTGGTAATTCCGTTTCTGCTAATGAGCAAGTGCCTAGCAATTCGGACACGGACGCTCATAATCTTCAGAGATCTTCAGAGAATTTTGCTAATCCTCCTGAACATAAGAAACCAATTCAACAAGAATCTCTTCGTCATCGGGATACATTTTCAGTTCAGAAGGATTTCGAACAGACAGACGAAAAGCAGCAAACGGAGCAACAGTATCAAGAGCACCGCTTCGGTTCTAAGAGTTTTCACGTTATCAGTACAAGAACCAATGAAGAAGTTTCCTCTGTACAGCAAAGCAACTCGAAGAACTTTGCGAATAAACCAGAACTGGATGTACGTCAGTTTCTAGCCAATTGGGATGAGTCTGAAGACGAAGAGAGCTGCAGTGAGAATGTGACG
Source organism: Cephus cinctus (assembly GCF_000341935.2). Lineage (NCBI taxonomy): Eukaryota > Metazoa > Arthropoda > Insecta > Hymenoptera > Cephidae > Cephus > Cephus cinctus. The sequence continues at coordinate 627,314 of NW_014333242.1, read as the reverse complement.
GACGTGATACTCAATACCGTGACTCCGGTTGTCGTGGTTGGGTATGAGGATACAAAAGTCATCGAGAAGAGTCCAGAGGTTCTTCAAAATTTGGAAGATGCAGCTTGCTCCAAAGAGGATTTTGACGTTAATCAAAATGAAATGGATTCAGCGAAGATTGAGGAGCCATCCGAAACCCAAGTTGCCGAGTGTCACGTTATTTCGGACTGTACCAACATAGTTAACGTTGTCAATAACGTTGACGGTGTCGATGACACCCCCAAGGTTTCCGAAATCATTAAGGATCCGGGAAGGACTGGAAGTGTTATTCACTGTATCACGGACGCTATTGATAACGTCCCCACGATTCACATCGTGGAGAATTTGGATAATGATGATACCGTGGAGAGAATTGTGGACGCTTTTGAAAATCTCACTAGTCCAGTCACGGAAGAGATACACCAGGAGGTGGAAAAACTCGCTATCGAGGACGTAACGCAAGCAAGGATTGTCGTGGATGAGAAGAGTGAAAAAGAATCACACGAGGAATCCACAGAATTGACTAAAAGTCTGGAGGAATTGAACGAGGACAGCTGTTACAGTGATTCCAGCTCTAATACAAATTTTCCAAAGTCATCTACAGACATCCAGGAAGCTTCAGAGCGTAGAGGTAGTACAGATGAGATGTCCAGTTTGTCTACTTCTGAGAAGGACGTTTGTGATAACAATTCTAACTTGAGGAAACAGAATAGTTTCACCAGCGAAGAGTCCCACAATCCTGATGACATCAGTTTACCTGATCTGCCAACTTCAGAGTGTACTCCTATATCGACTACCTTAAATACTCCTATACATTCTGACAGTGAGGACTCATCCAGTCACGTAGTTGATCTGACAATTCCAACCAATCCTATAGAAATCATACAAAATAGTCCCATGATCAGCTTTACTCATTCACCTGTGAAAATAGAACCTTATGGACATTTGGATCAAAGAAGACTTACACAGAAAGAGTCGCATGAGTCCTCGTTAGATTTTGATTTTGAAGGCGAAGAAGAGCCTTCTGATACTTTAGAAAATAATGTAAATTCCAGTAAAGATCACTTTGACATGGTTGATCAGATTTCTTCTGAAATCAAAGAATCCACTATCACTCAGGAATTGGAACCGGAGGAAACATCTTCTAATTCGAAGAACGATTCTATCGATAAGAAGATGAGTCAATCTTCAATCAGTATCAAAGAATCCAATGAAGAATCTACATATACGCAGAAAATTGTGAAGAATTCCAACAGTGGTAAGTACATTTTGATTACTTTTTAAATGAAATTAATTTTTAAATAATTTCAATGAATCTGTACCAAGATATCTTTATCTCCCGACTATGATACATGTTATTCTAAACTAAAAATGATATATTTTTCTTTCACAGAGGTTGAGGAGAAGGTTCACAGTAATTTGTTGAAACGGGAGAAAGTATATACTGAGTCACGAGCTATCCTGAATCAAAATGATTTCACTGCTACAGGAGCTATGATCCCACTGATACCAGGTGAAGAGTTTGAAGAGCCAAAAATGCCTGTGCCACCAATGGAGGGTAATTGCCTAACGAAAATCATGAAAAACACTATGCCAATTACAGATCTGGATGTACTTGGCTCAGACGAAGAGAATCTTGATGATATGGATGACATTTGGATGGAAGTAGAATCCATAGATAAGAGTTTGGATGGAAATCTCACTGCAGAATTTACTGTCCGCAAAAGCTCTGGGCGCGAGGATTCCTGCACGAAGAAACTAATGAAAGTGAAAAAATCTGGATGGAGAAGTTCAAAGTGCTGGAAAAATTCAAATGATGTTCGCAGATCTGTGAAGAAAAATCTTAAAGCCAATGAAAAAAGTTCTAATGAATATTCAAAATGTTCTGAGACGACCTTAGATGCTACTTCTTACTCCGCAAGTGATAGTACATTTTCCACGCTCAAGCCAGAAGAGGATGTGGCATTAATCCGGGTAACAGAAGATGAAGATGTAAAACCTAACGAAATTAAGGAAATTAATACAGCAGTGAAGCTGAAGTGTGCTCAAGTATCCATGAGCAATAAGATTGATTCAAAGTGTTACAGTAAAGAAGTCCGTGAAGGTTTGAAAAGGGTGGATAATAAAGAAAAAGGTAATTTCATAAATGATATCGCTACAAAATTGTTGGAGAATGCAAAATTCTTTGAACCGGAACTCCAAGGAACCGATCAACTCACCAAGGATTCCAAATCTTTGAGTAACAGTAAAGACAGCAACAAAGAACGGATACAGTTGTTAAAAGAATTTCGAAAACCAAAGAATAAAACAGTTCAAGATGAAGCAAAAATTCAAGTGTCCCAGGAACCTGCAAAAAATCCTGAAACCCGTTTGACTCAAGTACCTGATAAGTTTGAAGCCTTCGAAGAATCGCCAGAGGATTTGAGTTTAAAAACTCATATTGAAAGTGGATCCTTTCATGTAAAAGAATCCTGTGCCAATGAGACCACGAAACAGAATGAAGAAATTCCTTTGGTAAGTAGAGTGCAGAACGATTTCAATAACGAGATTAAAGATGAAACCTATTTGAAGATGAACAGTAAAGCGCCAGAAGAAATTTCTAAACGAACACAAGAACAATGTTTGGTAATTGAAGTATTGAAAGAAAATTTCATAAATCCATGTAATTTAGAAGAGAAGACTTTGAGTTTACAAGAAACTTCTACTGAGTCAACCAAGAAAATAGAAACTACCAGCTTAGATGATGAAATTGGTAATTTGGATAAAATAAAAGAACCCTTATCGAAAGATTCAATTAAAGAACGTATCGATATCAAAGAAGTAGAACCAAACGTAAAATCAGCATTAGTTACGGAAACAAAAGAATTAGGAAATGTCCAGGACAATTTAGAAGAGAATATTTCATTGAATCTCTTTGAAAGGGAAAAATCTGAAGTTCGAAAGGATACCACAAACGCATTGCAGGAGATGAAAATCAATGAAAGTTCGTTGGTCCTGAACTCTAATGTTTTAGATATGAATACCCAGAATATTGTGGAATCAAAAAACGTTGACAACAATTCTGAAACTACACCATTTTCGTCATCCCTAGAAAAAGAAGTTATGGATAAAGATAAAAGCAACAGTATCCGAAATTCTGAAGAGACAGCAAAGAATCCTGAATCAATAATACATTCAGTGAATCCTTCGAAAATTCCTAAGATAAAGGACACATTGTTTTCACAAATTCATGAACCAGCATCCTCGTCAAACTTATTGGACTCTACAACAATTTTACGTTCTCCCCACCAATTAAATGATTTTCGAAACAAGAGTTTCGATGAAATCGATCTGGAGCCATGTAGAATCGAAACAAACAAGGAACCTGAAAATGCAGTGTCAAAAAGTACATTCGACTTTGACTTCGATAACTTCGACGTAGCACCCAACGACAATGACCAAGAGGAAGTACCTCAGCAGTCCTGGAGATGTTCAAAGAGTAACTTCCGTTTCGAGGAAGACTGCGAGAAGTATAAGAATCCTGACAGTTACGTCAATCCAATCTTCACCAATCTGGATGCCTTGGAGAATCTAAACACCGTCCCAGTTTACACAACTAAGGATGGAAAAATAACTTATAGTCCTAATCCAAAATTTACATATCGCACCTTGATAATGGAAGCTCGTGCGCGAGAAGGATACTTACAACCGTGCTACTCTTATTATGGTAAATCATCTTCCAAATATCATCAATATGATTATCGTGAAAAGTTTAAAGAATCCCACAGTAAGAGGCGCCATGAAGATTATCGAAGACGAAGACAACGGTCGAATAGTGAAAAAACTGAAAGCCACGGCGAGTCATTGATTAAATACTCTGATAAAAATTTACGACGAAAGAGTTATTCTCGAGCCTTTGAGTGTGATCGTGACAAAAGTGATAGAGTTCTGGACAATTTTTTGAATTACAGTATTGCTGAACAGATGCATAAGAGGTACAGTATAGAAAGTGATTCTTTAGGAAATACTGTTGACTACAATAAACAATCTACTAGTGATTCACAGTTGCGACACAAGGATATTTTAGAGATGCTTATGGAGCCAAGAATGTTAAGTATGAGGCCTTTGCAAAGCAAGGAAGACAAGACTGAGTACGATAATATGGATTTCGAACCGTACTGTGACGTGAAATCTAAATATTTGGAAAAGGACAAATTAAGCGATTCATACTATCCGGATGAAGATTCGAACTTTGACGGTATATCTGTCAGGACTAGACAGTTGCATGATACAGCTAGTACTTCCCGTGATCACAAAACTGTCAAGAATTGTGAATTGGAACTCGAGATATTCACTGAAGATTTTCCAGCTACGAAGAAATCTGATATTATATTCCAGTCATCAACATCTTGGTGGAAAGAAAGACGAAGAAGAGGGACGCTAGAAAGGAATTTAATCAATGTGAAGAGAAATTCAAATCCTGAGGACGACGAGGATATATTTAAACTAGAGGAAGTGAAAACTGATAATTCTGAGACGTTCGACCTGGAGAAGACAACGAAAACTTTGGAAGATCCCAAAGAATTGAAGCCTACGTTGCCTAGTAACCTTACAGATATTTCGTTGGAAAAACGAAAGGATTTCATTCTTAGAGATATTCAGTACCACGATGCAAAAAGTTCCGACATTTTAGAAGGATTACAAGAAAAAGACATTTTACAGTTGCCAAAAGTTGATGAAGTTGTACACGAGTCTAACTTCGTTTCAGAAAGAATTAAAGATACTATTTCTGAAGCGAAAACATTGGAAATTCCTACTGATGTAATAGATGTATGTAAGGAAGATGAAGTCAAAAACTGTAAACATGAGGGAAAAAATTTTAAAATCAGCAAAGAATCAGTACAAAAAACTTGTATTACCCAAGATAAACAAGTTTCTGAAAAAATAAAAGTGCAATCAAATTTAGAAAGTACAACACGTATCACCAGTAATTTTACAGAAATCGAAAATAACTTCATTATGGACTCTGTTGTGCCTGAAGTAAATGAATTCAAAGGAAGTGTACAGCCAGTGAACTCAAAAAAGATAATCACGTCAAAAGAAGAAATATCCACTGAAGATCACAAAGTTCAGAAGATTCTTGAGACAGTAAAAAATCTAGTGAAATGTGTTTCACCGTGTAAAGATTTATCAGAAGGAACGGCTATTGACTCAGAAAGTGATTCTAAGAAGACTGATAGTACAATTGTTGTAGATAGTGTTGAGAACTTGAAAGTCTCTATACAATCACTTACTGAGGAGAAATCAGAAGTTGTAATGCAAGATTGTACCTACAAAGCAGTTGTTGAAGAAGAAACATTTGTTCCTTCGAAGTTACAAGTTCCTATTTGTGATACTAAGTCAACTACTGAGGAAACTCTGTCTCAGAGTAAAGATATATCACATGAGAAGTCCCACAACATGATACCTGGAGATTGTGCGAGTGTTGAAAATGTGCCAGAACTGCAAAAAGTACAAGTTGAAGAGGAACAGGAGACAAGATGTTACACCGAAAATAACAAGAAAATTGAATTCAGTGAATCTATGAAAACTGCTGAAGGGTGTCAAAAATTAGATGGAGCTCCACAATTCTCATCGGAGCCTTCAATAAAGAATTACACAACTTTTTCATCAGCGGTGCAGGATACCGAAGAATCACTTAAAACGATACCAAAACTCCTAATAAAAAAGACAGAAGGACTAAAGTCTACCGGAAAACTCAGTAAAATTTCTTCTGAGCAAGATCCAAAATTAACAAGTTCTGTGGATACAAGTACCATCATAGAGAAGGAAAGTACTACGTCGAGAGTTACATCTTATAGAAAAATACCAAAAATGATAATAAGGAATGCAAGATCACGTCCAAGTACACCAACTATAGAGGCAATAACTCCAGAACAAAAACCTCCGTCACAGAAGACATTGAAGGATGAGCAGAAGACATTCAAAGTAAAGATTAAAAACGAGGACTTTGAGAAAAATGTAAGTGAGAGTAAAAAGGATGTGAATTCACTTGATATTAAAATTCCAATAATGAAAATTAAAGTAGAAGAGAAGTTGCCAAAAATTTTAATCGAGAAGTCAAGCAACGAGGAACTGGATAATCGTAAAATTGTTCCTAAGATGAAGATCACCAAAGTGCGTAGTGCAGTACCAAAAATTGTCGATGATACGGAACTACCCTCCTCAAGTACTACAGTTCTAAAGAGATCAAAATCGTTGGAAGTTAAATCAAGTGCAGGTGAAGTTAATCCTTCAGTGATGAGTGTAAATTTGAATCCTGAGAAAATTAAGAGATCCCATGGTGCAGAGGGTGATCAGCCTAGGGAAAAAATTCCAAAACTAAAGATCCGAAAAAATCCAGAGAATTCTATTAGCGCGAACACGGAAGTGCAAAAAAAGAGACACTCAAGTGTAAATTCGCCAGTACACGTCCAATCTAAAAAATTAAAAAAGAATGCAAAGGAAGAATCAAAACGGTCCATTAAAGTCGACGAAGCTGAGAAAAAGTCATCTGAGTGTTCATCTACAGTGGAGAATAAAATTTCGCCTTCGATTTTAAAACTGGTATCTGAAAAGATTCCCAAAGTAATAATAAAAAGAGCTTCGCCAAGTGCTGAGTTTAAGTGCGAACTTAGTAAAGACCGTAAAGATGCTATTATCAAGAACAAAAGGTGGCAGCCAAAGGTAAAGCTTCAACGTTCCTGGGTATTGGATTGTATGGCTAAAGAATTGCGGCATAAAAAAGTGTCTTTAAAATTATCTATGCCAAAATCTAATAGAACTTCTTCGCAAAGGACTAAACCAGGACCCAAGAGAACTATTCACTGGAGAAGACATTCCACTCAGATTCATCAACACAGTAAACTTATCAGGTCCAATTCTACATCAGATTTGATTCCACTTAATAAAATAAAATCAAGAAGAATGTCAGATTGCGACTTCACAAAATTAAACATTCTGGATAAAGGAATCAGAAACTTCAGTCATAGTAAATTATCGCAGCACAATATCAAAGGAGAAAACTTCAATGTCCATAAGAGTTCTGATAACACTGAAGATTGTAAATCTGTCTCAAGTTCATCAAATCTTGAAGTATCATTATCCTATAAAGAAAAAACTAGTGGGGATAATAAATCCACATTGTTACACCACTGTAAAGAATTGAAGTTTCAGCAAATGAATGAGAAAGATCAAATAGGTCAAAAATTGGACGAATCAATGAGTAGTAAAAGTGAACTTCCTGTAGTGTGTAATTTTAGTAACTTCATTAAGGATTTAAAAGGATCTTTCGTCCTGAATACAAAAAATAAAGATACAAAAATCGATGATAAATCAGCAGAAGAATCATTGAAAAAATTGGAAACAATTATGACGAAGAAAGAAGACAGCCAAGATTCTATGAACCTAGTTGATGAAGAGACAAAAATAAAAGAGGAAGAAGAAATTCAATACGATGATACTGAAAGTGAAGATTTACTAGAAAACAATGAAACTTTAAGTGAAAACATTACACCAAATTCTCTTCTGTATAATAACTGTGATCTAAATTCTATAATTAAGGTCGAATCATCAGATGAGAGTCAAACAACCATAGACATTCTACCAGCATCGCCAGACATTACACCTGGTGAAGTAGAAATCCATACTTCTTTAGAGAATGAGGAAAATGAAAGGCTTTATTCAGAGGATGCAATCCCTACTCAATTCGAACTAGAACTAGAAATAGCTGATAATAATGTGTCTGACCCTTTGGATGTTCCTATACCAGATAGTCAGGATTTAACGGATCATCGTTTTACAGAGTGCCTTAATAATGGAAAACAGACAAAGATACGAAGACAGTCAGGAAGTAATTTAAAATCAATGACAGAACGTTCAACCAAGGATCCGAAAGATCCATATTCTACCCGTAGAAGTCACGAAGAACCAACGTCTTCAAGTTCATTCAATGTCCATTCAAAAAGTAGAAGTTCAAAATTACATTCTGTATCAAAAAGAAATAGAAGAGGAGAAGAAGATGCAAGGATATTAAGTTCGAAAATAGAGAAGTCCTTTTGCTGTTCAGATTTATTGGTGAAGGAAGTCTTGGCTGCCAAAGAGGCATTAAGAAAATGTCTGGCCAAGTCTAAGAGTGAAACTAATAAATCAAAATTAAAGGCAAGACCTAAAACGGCAGCTGAGAAAAAACAAGGCTCCTGTTTTGACCTGAGCATTCTAATGGCTGGTAGGAGTAGTACAAAATATCTGGATGATTCAAAATCTTTAGAATCCCGTGACACAAAAGTAGTGCAAACTACTAACAATAGTCGAGTCAAGACTGAAGCAAAAACTAACTCCGATAAAAATGAGAAGAAACATTCCAAGCAGGTGCAAAGTCATTCTGCTGTTAAAAAATTGAATTCAAGACCTCCATCCAATCTAGAGGTTGATAAAAAGGAGCCTGTCCAAGTGGAATTACAGTCACAACAGGAATTTTCCTATTCGAGTAACGTTAATGTCAATTCCAGGGTACCCATAGTTCCGATTCAGGATTCTAGTACGATATCCTTAAAAAGCACTAAACTACTTACGCAGTTTGTATGCAGGGATTCTAGGTCAACTAAGGAAATTCCTGAGACCCACAAATCTAAGGAGACCCTGGAGAAATTTGATTCTCTGGAAACTGTGAGGGAGACCATCGATTCATCACAGACAATAAAACCGAACGCTCTCAAAAATGGCGTCAAATGGAACCAGCAAGGTGTTAACAACATAAAGTCCTATAAAATCCCAAAGATATCAAAAACCCAGGACCCATCTGTAGATAACGTTGTAGAGAATATTCCTAAGGATTCCAAAATGCCAGTGTTGGAACCCGAAATGGATATGAACTTTGAGACGAACTCAAACAGAAGTGATTCTCGTTCCCCACCTGTCATCACCAACCAGGAAGTTATAATTCGTCCAGAAAATCCGGAGAACTTTGAAGAAAAGGATAATAAACAGTCTAATGAAGATTCTTTGTTAATTCAACGCGCGTCAGTCATTACAGTTGCTGATATCGTCAACGAATTGGCTTACCATGAGAAGGTAAATATGAATAAATTGAAAGATAGAAAATACCCTATAATAAATATTCATTTTTCTTTGAATAGGCTACAATAAGGCATCGCAGGTACTGTACCCTTTGTGAGAGATGGTTCCCTACTGCTGCCCGACACCGAAGACATCTGACAGGTTATCAGCACAGACACACAGAATTGATTCAACGCAGAACAGTACATGCCCTCTTTATGCTCTTTACCGGAAGTCCTTGCTCCAGACTACAACCAGCAAATGTAGTAAGAACGGATTGTTTACCAGGAGAGCCAACGCCACTTCAAATAGCTGTACAGGTGAGATAAAAGTTGATTCTAAACACTTTTAATGATTAGCAGTAGTACGGATTAATTCTCTTTTTTTTCTCACCAGGATGTCGCTACTGGTTTAGACAGAATCGACACAAGTTTGCGAGACGTTAAGAAACAAAACGAAGAGAAGAAAAGTTAAAGAAACTGTGAAGCTCGTAGAGTGTACTAATGGGTACCAAAATATAATCTTGCGCGAATCCTCGCAGGCCGTAAGGATATCGCGCCACGATTAAGTCGTACCGTAAGTGAGTCTAACAAAGAAAGTGAATTAAAGTCGCACTTAGTTAACTAGCCAAAGATATTAACGAGATGTGGGTTCGAATTATGTATATGTACACTCTAGATTTATATTTGCTTTCTGGAGAGGATGCTCGTCCATCCTCGTTTGTACAAATGACGTTAAGAGCACGTTGGTCTATTTGACATGGCTCATTAAGAATTCTTATTTATATCTTAAAGAGACTTATACATAATATATAATATATATATATTATATTCATACTTACATTTATTACTCTAATTTCCAGATAGAATATATATGTACATATACATACGTATACACGCGGATAAATAATATGAAACAAATGTTATTATAAATATTATATTACTACATATATATTTTGAGTGGCGTCTATCGTAAGACGCTTACACGTATGTCAGGTACGACTAGTTGCTACTACACTACATGATTCGGAGATGAAAAGAGACATATCTTTTTTTTCCTTATTGAGTTAACAATTTGTTTTCAATGGAAATACACCAATAATATACACGTTATACCGTGAATAACGTAAGTGTGATTGGTTTCTTTACAGGACAGTTGTCTATGTCGCAATTCGTGATCTCATTCTAATTTAGTTAATAAAGAATTTAGCAAAGATAGTCAGGAAGCGCGGCGAAGAGCCATTCTGAGGCATTTCCAGTTTTAAAAAGTAAACACAGAATTCCAATCAAGAGTAACTAACGTAAATGTATGTTTCTTGATTCACATTACTAAATTAAGGCCTGAAAATTTGGCTTACGAAGTAGGGAGTTTTTGGCTAACTGTAACACTGAGTTAGCTCACCACAGAACTCATTACCTCCTACATACAGATTTTTCGGTTTGTATTTATTATTAGTCCACGAATTGTAAATTACAATTAGTGCAGACGTTGAGTCTGTCGATCAATCAATGATTTTTTAAATTTAGCCTGACATTGTTGTCAACTTGTGAGTTCTATAAAGGGTGCGAAACTTCTAAAATTCTCGGCACACGAGTGTAGCATGTTTTACTGCATTATAGTTTTTCTTTCTTTTTAATCATGTACTACGAGTATACAGGGTTTTTATAAATGGACTGGGTTCACTTGAGGCTCTTCGTCAGCTTTGATCAAAATTAATAGAATAAAATAACATAGCATTGTAGAGTCAATGAGAGTCTTAAGGCTGTATTTCACAATTAAGTCAGACAAGCTGGAAAGTGAACATCTTGTTTAATACGACAATATTCAAGATACAATTAGCGTTACTCTACGCTAAGAATACATTTTTCTGTATAAATTCAGTCCTATAAATATAAAAAATACCTCCAATAGTTAAATCAAATACTTTGTTCACTTGTATGCTTGCCTGACTTGACTGTATATGCAGCAAGTCTTTAAGGAGACTGCAGGCCTGATATTACCATGCAAATAAGTTGTAAACTAAACCAGCAAATAGCATAATTTTGACAGAGCATAATTTTGACTTCACTCAACTTATATAATCTGTCAAAATCGTACTAATTACGATTTTACTCTAGACCTTAATAATACGATAATACTAGGTCTGGAATTCCCTTAATCCAATAATATCAAAGAGTCTCTCACGTTAGACTCTCGTATTTTGTTCTATTCGTTTCCTTCTTTATCTGTATACTTAATCGCTTATCTTTTTATCACGCTCTTTCTATCCCAACGATGCATTGTCTGAAATTTGCGTTTTCAACTCGCACGAGTGCCTTAAGATACACCTAAACAGTATTCGTTGTATCGTGTTATATATATATATATATGTATATACATATATATATATACATGGCGAATTCTCTATATAACCCACACGGAGTTATTACATAGTATAATTATATTTACATAATGGGTATACAGGAACACGTATCTCAATCAGGAGAGGATATTTAAAAAGTATTGGTTCACATTAAATAGATGTGAAATTAAGAATTGGGGACCATCAAGGTTTACTTGTACGATTGTTACTCGCATATTATTAAACACTAATGAAGCGCAATGACGAATATAAAATCCTGTATTCTCTCCTAATTGTTGTGTACGTGATACGTATGCTGCAGTAAAATCGTTGTGTGTTCTATGTGCCTAAAATTGAAAAATGTTTATGTACATCTACATGTATATATGAAACTGAGCGATTGCCAAGTGTATACATATACCTGTATACAAATCGTATATATTTATATATATATACACAGTGAGAAAGAGCGAGAGGGAGAGAGATGAATATATGTACATCAGAATATTGCTTGCGCCAAATATTTCCGAAGAGAGCACAGAAGAAAGGAAAAAAGAAAAAGATCATTTGAGTTTTTCCATCTTCGAAGCAAATTGTTTTGTCTGTCCTTTGTCGTTAAGGATGTTTAATTATTGTTTTTATTTTTTGTTTTTTGTATTTACTTCATCCAATTTATATTCAATGCACTCTTTTGATCGTTTTCTTTTTTCAACGAGTCTTTCTTGCTTGTTTTACACTTTTTATCTTTTTCTTTTTTTCCTTCATCTTTGATTGGCTCGTCGCGAGACATCGTCAATCTGTGTCTCAGATGTGAATGCGTTGCGCGAAAATGCACGTGCGCGTTGCGTGCATATTTTTAAATGAATTTTATTCCTATTAAGGAAGCTGCATCCTGACGTTAAATGAAATCGCGGCTTTATGCTACGGATCGCCGAACAAGCAAATAGATAGATTAATAATTACACGCAAGAAGCAAAGAAACATGTATAATGTACAGGAATCGTATTTGAAATGTACCAAGAAAAATTGCATAGGTTCACTGAGCGACGGGGTTACACCTTTGCAATTTTTCTTGCTTCTCTTTTCTCTTTGTCTTATATTGTGTTAGTCAGCTCCAAAGAATTGTGCAATATCCAAAACGCGTCGATGAGGATTTCCTTTGAATAACTCATTAGTCCTTTTGGAAAATCGTTGTGCGCTCGTTGCGACGTGAAGAGGAAAATATTTTGGCTAGTGAGAGGAGCCACGAGCGGAAGTTTAAGATATGTCGGTTACAAAGGAATTTCCGTTGCACATTAGAATTTTAACACGAGACTAAACTTTAGTCCTAATGAGGGTAATCGTGTTACCTAATATTGCGCGTTATGTTGTTTTTGTTATTCCCATTATACATATAGTAGTATATATTGTGCGACCGAAGCTCATCCGGATACATATATTTACATATACAGTGTGTTAAGAAAATTTGTTGTACAAAGAAAAGGGCAATTTATGTTAGTGTTATTGGCAGGATAAGTCAAAGTTATTTTCAAATCATTCTTAACAAAGTTATGGACAGAAAGACACCCCTGGATCTCGCAGATCCGGTGTACTTATGAAAAATGTCAAAAATTATATATGTATAATAAGCTAGTGTTAATATACAGATGAAAGTGTTACTCGAATGGCGTTGAAAAAGCAAATATTTAAATGAAGGCCCCCCTAAAAATATTGTACAACAAATTAACTAACACGTTGTAAATATAAACATATATATCGTATATACATATATTATACATATAGTCTATATTCGTTGTTTATTCCATGTATGGTGTTGTTTATTATCTGGGCGTGAGGCCCAAAAGAGTCGTGAGCCTTGGTGTGTTTCACTTCATTCCTACACTACTTGATGCGGTTTTACATTTGTAGTATACAGCAAGCAACAAGTTTACTTGTTGTTTTTGTTTTCCTCTTATTCTTTATATTTTTGTCCTCTTGTTCTTCTTGCGAGGCAGTTAGATAAGTTTATGGATACATCTTCTAAAAGATATACGTTATTAAGTCCGTATACGATTAAGTCGCGAAGGACACGTGTGAATTTTAATGCCTACTGAGTGTGTGAATTTGTTTAGAATCTATATATATATATATATATATATATATATATATATATATATATATACACATATATATATGTATGTATATATATACTTTTTAAAAGCGCAGTGGCACGTCTTACAAAAAATTAAGTACTTTGTGCTCCAGAACAAAGATACCAATCAACAATCACTCTTTGTCTTTCCTATATCATTATACTTTGATCGTTTTCCTTACAAACGGGAAAAATATGTACATAAAAGTGTACTTGTTTTTTTCTCTTTTGCACATTCCCGATATTCCAAAGACTGCTGATTATCCCGAATTGCTTTTGTACAAGCGATTAATTGTGAAGGTCTAATTATGAACACTTTAGGATTACAAAATTTCTATCTGTTTCGGGTTTTTATCCCATAGAGAATGATTTTTATTTCTATTAACCGTCACATCCTCGTTTTCCCTGTAACGTCTAGCCGGCTAGATGAATCCTTTTGCAAATCAAAATATCTTGTGTGCAAGTGTGTGTGTGTGCGCGTGTGTTAAAATGAGATTTGTTTTTGTTAAACTGTCAGCCTGTCGCACTGTTACGAATAAAAAGGAATAATGCTGAAAAGTCTGTTAAAATATCATTGAGTGTCAATATCTTGATAAAATTTCTAATAAATAATTAGTAAGAGTTATTAAGTACTAATCACAGAGATGAGTGGGGAGATGTACAACGCTCCGGTTTTAGGCGATACCAAAAGCATGGCGCTAAATCGTAGCGGCGAGTCCGGGAGTAGGATTTCGTGATCATCGCCTCTGTCGATGTTACAGATTTCGCGTAGCCGCGCGGATCATGATCATCGTTCCAGCCGATATTGCAGTCAGCGAAAATGAATGGATTGCTCGGTGGTGGGGAAAAAGTTGCCGCCCCTCACAATCCGTTCTTGACAAACAGGCGGAACAGCAAGGTCTTCCGTCCAACCGAACCCTAAACGTTTGTATGGACGTAATGCGCAAGCAAATGTGTATATCCAAATAAATTTCAAAGTTATAAAAAATGCATAGAAATATTGGTTTTCACTCTTTACCTCTTATCATGCCGAAAATGAACATTAAAAAATGAATGGCGAAATTCGTTGGTAAATGAAACGACCGAGAACAGTTCAAAGAGAAATTTTGAAATATCATAGATAAATATCTATAGAAAATTTAATTTAAAATTAAACGAGCATCGTAGCTGAGTCAATAACCTGTCAAGATATAACGCTGCTGGTTACGGGTTCGATCCCCCATGAAGAACTCTTTTT
>NW_014333242.1:611090-612251 GCF_000341935.2 Cephus cinctus | reverse complement strand
AATCGGGAGGTCTATGGTTCGAGACCCCTCTATGGAGAGCACTTTCTTTTTACAAAAAAATGTGCTTTTGCAAATGGGATTAACAGATTAAAGAGTATATCCAATTAATTTATTTATCTTATTACAATAAAGGCATAAACAACGACAACCTGCGGGCTTCCACATCTCCTAAGAGGTGCCGCAGTCGATACGTTCCCATTATTTAACGTAGCGGGTCTCCAGTAGGCCTATACTACGATCGGCCTATACTATTTTTCAAGGTTCCTCTCTTTCAAATTTTCTCGGTTGCCCAAACTTTATTTTAAGCTTATATAAAATATTTTTACAAAAAGGTTGTCATCGGGATCGAAAATCATTGTCTATTAACTCACAATATTCTCTCTCGTAATATTCTTCATAGTAATAAAGTAAGCATGAGACGTGTTGCGTCTTGTTTCCTTATAACTATTGAATAACTACTTACCATGATGCTGCTGCCTGTACGACTGTGAACGACCTGACGCTGCAGGCCCCAATGTGTGTTGCTAGTCGCGCGATAGTTAGCAACATTGTTGCAGACGCCCGCTCAGATTCGATCCGTCAGATTCCTGGACTGTTGTGTTGAAGTCGCCAGTACGTGATCTCAGTAAACCGATATGCTATTCTTCCCAATAATTGTCCTTTTCTCAATTTCTTTTACTTTTAGATATTTACACGCGTCATGTGTGTGTGAAATATAATGTAAAATAATCGTCGTAATCATCTTCAATAAAGAAACTTTATATTTGAGTGCAGAACTCATATTATTAAGATTTTCTAATCGCAACCTTTTGATATCCTATTGCCATTCGTTTATACTTTAATTACTTAAATAGATCGTTTGTGTAATGTTGATATCGCTGATCGTAGTATAGGCCTAGTGGGGACCCGCTACGTTAAATAATGGGAACGCATCGACTGCAGCACCTCTTGGGTGATGTGGAAGCCCGCAGGTTGTCGTTGTTATGCCTTTATTGTAATAAGATAAATAAATTCATTGGATATACTCTTTAATCTGTTAATTTCATTTGCAAAATCATATTTTTTTTTGTAAAAAAAATGCTCTCCATAAAGGAGTCTCGAACCATAGACCTCCCGATTCGTAACCGGGTGCACTAGCCAGACGCCAGAAACATCTGTTTG